>NW_026440392.1:0-41066 GCF_025698485.1 Gossypium arboreum
TAGTTAAAATCTCCCATGTTACAGGGATCGATGCCTGACCTTCGCATTACAACTTGGATATCTCCTGTGCAGGGCTTCAATACTGATGCCATTTGTTTCTATAGAAACTAAACTCAAAGAGGAATCTATAAATATATGGCATGACTCCTCATTGTCTCTGGTTAATTTACAATGAATTTCCAAAGTCGGAACAGGGAATCAGAAACCGTTCTGGCCCTGTTTCACGAAAACCTAAATATCTCTTAACATACAACTCATATGACTGTTTCGTTTCTTCCATATGAAAGTAGATTCATCAAGGTTCATTTACATAATTTATTCACTATTTAATTCCATTCCTGCTATTTTTAGTGATTTTTCACATCAACACCACTGCTGTTCAGATCTGTTTTCGTAAACTTTACCTATTTCGTGGTTTCCATGGACCAACTAGAGTTTTGTCATACATAGGTCCACCTATGATCATATTTAGCCATTCAAAGGGCTGATCATTGCCCAACACTTCCATTCCAGTCCATAGTCACATCATGAAACCATATATACATACATAAACATAAATGGTCTAATGCCATACTCACTTCTAGAGCCATTTCCGTATGGTCTACACACATACATCACAAAAGTATTTGAAAAACAACAAAGGGTAGTCCTATACATGCCATATCCAAAGTTCAACTAAAGAGTACCAAAGGGCTTTGATAGTGTGGATGACTTGACTTGATCCCGAACCGATAGCTAACGAACAAAATCTAGAAAACAAAGAGCCAAAGCAAAGGGGTAAGCAATTTAATGCTTAGTAAGTTTCAAGCAATGAAATCGCTTTGACTAAAGTATTACGTTCACATAGCTAAATGAATCACTTTATTAATACACATTCTCATAATCATACTTACTTCAACTTCATCAACATATACACACACAAGGTATCAACCTATCTAAGAGCAAAGTTCGTTAGTCGATTGAACGAACACTATTTCAAACGAATCGACTTTTCCGATGCACATGTAAACATACCTTATCGTATGGGTTTTTCGGCGTATTAATTGAATTTATTACAGCACCAAAACGCTCACCTTCAAACCGAGTTTCTTGAATTTACGGATATAACCACAAGCACAATTGCCTTGGTCTTAACGGTTTAACTCACAAATGCCTTGGTCTTAGCGGATATAACAACCTTCAACGAATACCTTGGTCTTAGCCGGATATAACAACTCACGAATGCCTTGTCTTAGCGGATATAATCATTAGCATAAATGCCTTGGACTTAGCCCGGTATCATTCAAATGCTCATGAACACATATATCAATAATCACGACACATCCATATTTCATTTTGTCTTAAGGCTCAACCACAAAACATTTATCAAACCTTTCCAATTTGGCTCAATAGCCACACACAAAACATGATTTCAATTGACATTACAGCATAGACCCTCGCACATTCGGCTATCCGCCATAATATGACAAATCATTTCAATATAATTCAAGTAGGGTTACTCAAGACTTACCTCGGATGTTGTCGAACGTTTCAACGGCTATTCGCTCACTTTTCCTTCCCTTATCGGATTTAGTCCCCTTGCTCTTGAGCTTAATTTAACAAATAAATTGATTTAATCATTTGAGCATCAAAGAGGAATTCATGGTACTTAGCCCACATATATTCATTAGACATTAAAGTCACATATTACGAATTCATGAATTAAACTCAACACATTTGTTAGTACTCTCCTTAGCAATTTTCTAAGTCAAGATAAAGCCTTCAACATGCTTACTCATGGCGAACAACACATCAACCTAGGTACTCATTCATGTGGCCAATTATGCATATTGGTGTTGAGGCCAATTACATGTTTAATAGCACACATGAATGGCATACATTTTACTAACTAATGCATTACATATTGTAGCTCAATACACATCTATCATTTACTTCATAACGAAACATCATCACAAGTAAATATATACCTTGAGATAGTATATATGTCATACCAATACATCATGTGCAAACATATATACATATAGGTGCAAGGGCGAATCTCAAGTTGATTATAACCAAATACAAACATATATCCAAAACACAAATCTTACCTACCATGCAATAAGCATAAATCATTCTTATGGATATACCATGGCCGAATACATCACAACACCATATCATTTAGATTTTGGTCATGGTTAAACAAAGAACTTAATGTCTCACTCCAAAAATGCTAAAAAAAAGGTCCAAGAGCCATTAATCCACCATCACATGTATCATTAGCAAGCTTCATATTTAACATGCAATGGCATCAACACAAAATCCACCTTGGCGAATATCATCCCCATGACATAGCAAAGTTTTGAACCATGGACTAATTAGAACTCAAGCTAGCAACTAAAAACATGCATGAATCTCATGGAACACCATCAAACATACCTTAACTTAGATGCAAATATGGCGAATATCTTCAACCTTTCTCCTTTCAAAGCCAAGAAGAACCAAAGGATGAAGCTTTTCTTTTCTCTTTTTTTTTTTTTCTTCCTAGTTTTGGCTCAAAGAAAGGATGAACAAATTTTTTTTTTTTTTCTTCAACTCACGGCAATGGGGATCACACACCTTCTTTCCTTTTTTTTTCATTTCTTTATTCCTCACCTTAGTTTAATGTTTCCTCCCATATTGCACCAACAAAACATGTCTATGACATGTTTTGCCCATCCTCCTTGTCATGGCTGGCCACCACTTATAAAAGAGGGTATTTGACATGCAAAACCATTGTTTTGCATGCATGCTTCAATTAGTCATCACACATTTCCTATCCTACTTTCAAAGTTTACTACTAGGTCCTTTTAGTGAAATTCACATTTATAACCCTAAATCAAATCATCAAAAATGTCACACACGAATTAACACATATCATAGGCATCAAAATGAATATTAAATTATTTTTATGCCTCGGTTTTTGGTCCAAAACCACATTCACTAGGGTCGTTTTAAAGGTTCACAACTCTCCCCACTTAAGAAATTTTCATCCCCGAAAATCTTATCGGTAATAGGTTGGGTATCGCTCTTTCATAGAGTCCTCGGGTTCCAAGTAGCTTCTTCTATCCGTGTTTGAGCCATAACACTTTCACTAGCGGAACCCTTTTGTTTGCAACTCTTTCACTTCACGTGCTAGGATCGAATCGGTTCTTCTTCATAACTCATATTGGCTTGAATTTCAACCTCCGATGGACTAACTACGTGCGATGGATCGATCTATAGCGTCAAGCATCGAAACATGAAAGACGTCGTGAATCTTTTGAGTTCAAGGGCAAAATCAAACGATATGCAAGGACCGACTCGTTCGGATACTTCATATGGCGATGAACCTCGGACTCAATTTTCCTTACGCCCAAATCGAGTATCTTTTCCAAGGTGAAACTTTAAGAAACACTTTGTCTCCACGATACTCAATATCTTTTCGTTTGAGATCCGTCGACTTACGGCGATCTGTGGCGCCAGACTTTCACGGATCACTTTTACTTTTGCTCAGCATCTTTAATCAAATCAACTCCGAAAATTTTACTTTCACGAGTTGGTCCAAAACAATGGTGTACGGCATTTACGCCCGTACAAGGCCTCGTAAGGTGCCATCTTAATACTTGATTGAAAACTATTGTTGTGGCGAATTCAATCAAGGTTAAATCTTGTTCCCATGAACCACTAAACTCGAGGATGCAACATCTCAACATATCCTCAAGTATTGAATTATCCGCCGGATTGACCATCGGTTTAGGGGTGAAAGGCGGTCTAAATGCAACTTGGTACCCAAAGCCTCTTGCAATTTCTTCCAAAATAGTGAGGTGAATCTCGGATCTCTATCCACACGATAGAAATAGGTACCCGTGTAATCTCACGATCCGAAAACATACAATTCAGCTAATTTATCCATTGAAAAATCCATGCGTGCCGGGGATAAAGTGAGCCGACTTAGTCAATCTATCAACAACGACCCAAATCGCATCTTTCTTACTTGCCCACGGCAACCGATACAAAATCCATCGGTATTCGATCCCATTTCCATTCGGTACCATGATCGGTTGGAGTAAACTCGTAGGCACTTGATGTTCGCCTTCACTTGCGACATATTAAACACTTCAAAACAAAATCGGAAATGTCTCGTTTCATACCATACCACCAAAACAGCGTCTTAGGTCGTTGTACATTTCGTACTCCCGGTGGATGACATTCGCTACAATGAGCTTCGTTAGAATTATCGAAATAAGTTCAATTTCTTGGAATACACAAATGATTTCGAAACTCAAACAATCGTCACCATCAACTTGGAACTCCGATTCCACATTGAACACATTCACCCGTCTTGCAACCAACTCATCGTCGACTTTCGAGCTTCCGAATTTGATGAATCAATGATGGTTTGGCCTTTAATTCGCTACTAACACATTGTCGGGTAGAATAGACAAGTGTACATTCATCGTCAAAAACAAGCGGTGATTTCGGCAAGGCGTCCCAAACCACATTAGCCTTTCCGGGTGATAATCGATGACAAGCTCATAATCTTTTAACAACTCGAGCCAACGTCTTTGTCGCGATTTAAGTCTCTTTGAGTCATCAAATATTTGAGACTTTTGTGATCCAATACACATGGCACTTCTCACCAAATAAGTAATGTCGCTATATTTTCGGTGAATACGATGGCATAATTCGAGATCATGGGTCGGATAATTTTTGTCATGTGGCTTTAATTGTCTCGACATAGGCCACAACTCGACCTTCTTGCATCAATACGCAACCTAACCCAAGTAGGGAGGCGTCACTATAGATGACAAACTCTTTGCCGATTCGGCGACTAAAATTGAGCTTAGTCAAATAAGTTTTCAGTTGATCAAAACTTTTTGACATTTTTCCGTCCATTCGAACTTAACATCTTTTTGGAGTAACCGTCATGGGTGTGGCTATCATTGAGAAACCTTTTACAAACCGTCGGTAGTAGCGGCAAGTCCCAAAAACTCGAACCTCGTAATATTTCTGGAGGCTTCCAGTTAAGTATGGCTGAAATTTTGCTCTTGACTCGAATACCCGATGCCGATACCACATGACCCAAGAAGCTAACCTCTCTTAACCAGAACTCACACTTGCTGAATTTAGCATATAACCGCTTATCCCGTAAAATTTGCAACACTAATCTCGGTTTTCAGCATGTTCGGTCTCATTTCTTGAATAGACCAAGATGTCATCAATGAACACAACTACGAACGGTCCAAATCTTTCAAGATCCGATTCATCAAATCCATAAATACCGAGGGCATTAGTGAGCCGAACAGCATCACTAAGAACTCGTAGTGACCGTACTGCTCGTTAAAGCGATGTACGTCCGAATCTCGAATCCATGAATCGATAATAACCCGATCTCAAATCTATCTTTGAAAACACCGAGGCTCCCTTTAGTTGATCAAACAAATCATCAATACGCTAACGGATATTTATTCTTTATCGTCACTTTATTCACCGACGATAGTCAATACACAACCTCATGGTTCTCCTTCTTTTCACAAACAATCTGGTGCACCCAAGGTGAGAAACTTGGTCGGCGAAACCTCTATCCGTCAATTCTTGCAACGAGCTTTCAACTCCTTTAACTCGGTTGGTGCCGATCGATCACGGAGCTATCGAAATTGGCGTAGTCCGTATAAGCTCAATACCAAACTCTATCTCCGACAGTGGCAAACCCGGTAATTCTTCGGAAAAACATCCGGTATTCGCAAACCACCGCAGATTCGGTTTTATTTCTAACTCCTTATCATCAAGTACATACAAGGTATGCTTCACACCCTTTCTTACATATTTCGGGCCAACATTGATGATATTAGTGGCAACCCTTTAAGTCCGTAGACTCAACTCGGATCATCTCGTTATTTGCACTCAAATCCATAGTCTTGCTTTTGCAATTCACAACCGTATCATGCACGGTCAACCAATCCAAACCAAGAATAACATCAAATTCATCGAGCGGCAAAAGCATCAAGTCCGCGAAAAACAGAACCTCGAATTACTAGGGGCATTTCTTACACACTTTGTTAACAAGCACGTAACGACCCAAGGGATTTGACACCGAATTACGAACTCAGAGACTCAATAGGTAAAGTCTTCTGGATGCTAAGGTTTCGCATATATAAGAATGAGTAGAACCGGTCAATCAAAGCAATCACATTAGTATCAAAGAGAGTGAAAGTACGGTAATAACATCCGGCGAGGAAGCATCCTCGCGCGCGTATTGCATAAGCCCTAGCAGAGGCGAGCCTCGGATCTGGTCGTAGCATCTCTAGATCCTCTCGACCACCACTAGCATTGCCGTATTTCTAGATGGTCTACCTCGAGCGATGGTAGCGCCCGGTTTCCACTCGATTTACATTCTGTCGAGCAACCTCGAAATCCTTAATGAAGTGGTCGATGATCCGCACTTGTAAGAGCGGTCATGGAATCTACAACTTCGAATGCCATTTGCCACAATCGGCACTCCGTTCGTCTCGTCGTTCATTCCCAACACCGGCACAAGTGCCTCGTGTACCATGGGGTCGATCACGATCTCGTCTAAAAGGGCAAGTGCCTCTAGACCGCCCACATCATCTCGAAATTTCTTCGATGCTGTTGAAGAGACTTTCCGAGGATCTTTTCTGAAACTCTCAGTTCCCACATCAACTTTTTGTTTTCTTTTCTAAGCTCTTGACTTTACAAGCTCACTCGACAAGTACTACGAACTCTCGATTTCAAGAATGCCAACGAACATTTTTATATCTTCATTCAGCCCATCCTCGAAGCGTTTACACATGACAGCCTCGGACGAAAACATTCCGAGCGTTCTACTAAGTCTAACAAATTTTCGTCGAATCAATAACGACATAGAACCTTGCTTAAGTTCAAGAAATTCCTTCCGTTTTGGTCAATGAATCTCTGACGATATACTTTTTTGAAACTCGTTTGGAAAACTCTCAAGTTACTTGCTCTCGGGCACTGTAAGTCGAGTACTCCACCAATAGTAGGCAAAATCGTAGCAAGGAGATAGTACACTTTAGGCATTCATCGGTGTACAAGATAGCTCATCGAAAATGCTGGATAGTGTTGTCCAACCAAAATTCAGCTTGTCGCATCGTCGCTATCCGTAGCTTTAAATTCAGAGCATGTTTGATTCTATCAAGGGGCTTATTTGACCTTATTTGGGTAGGTATTGTAGGCTTGAGGGTTGTGTTTGTTGGGAATGGAGGTTGTGGACAAGTTTAGTTCGAATGTATTGGTTGAACCAATCATTCATCACTTATAAAAAGCTTGCCTAGCCTCGTCATATCGGATTACTAGCATTAGGTTGAGAGTCCGAGTGTCCCTTGTGTGGAAGCGCTACTCTCAAGATCATCACACCGCTCGGTCGGATCGGGATCCATTCATAAATAAACACATTTCAATTGTCGAAATCACCACACTATCAAATAATCACATAAATGGCATGTATAGCTAGACCAAACGCATTCAGTCCTAGAATCGACTAAACCGTAGCTCGATCTAATGAAATTGTAACACCCACCAATGGCCGGAGTCGAATACGAGTGCTATGGACTTAACAATTATTTCCATCGGTCCTTTAAAATTTTCAGACTAGCTGGTTACTCGTCCTGTGCTTAAATTCATATCTTGAGTTTCAAAACTGAAATCAGTTTCGTAAATTTTTCCTGAAACTAGACTCATATGTCCATCTACATTTTTTTTCTAGAATTTTTCATTGGGGAAATTAGTACAGTTTATTAGTTAAAATCTCCCATGTTACAGGATCGACACTACCTTTGCGATTACAACTTGGATATCTCCTGCAGGGCTTCAATACTGATGTTGTTTGTTTCTGTAGAAACTATACTCAAAGAGGAATCTATCATATATTGTGACTCCTAATTGTCTCTGGTTAATTTAAAATGAATTTCCAAATTCGGAATAACCAGAAACCGTTCTGGTCCTGTTTCACAAAACCTAAATATCTCTTAACATACAACTCATATGACCATTTCGTTTCTTCCATATGAAAGTAGATTCATCAAGGTTAATTTACATAATTTATTCACTATTTAATTCCATTCCTGCTATTTTAGTGATTTTCACATCAACACTCTGCTGTCAGCATCTATTTTCGTGAAACTTTACCTATTTCGTGGTTTCCATGGACCAACTAGAGTTTTGTCATCATAGGTCCACCTATGATCATATTTAGCCATTCAAGGGCTGATCATTGCCCAACACTTCCATTCCAGTCCATAGTCACATCATGAAACCATATATACATACATAAACACAAATGGTCTAATGCCATATTCACTTCTACGAGCCATTTCCGCATTCACACATACATCAAAAAGTATTTGAAAAACAACAAAGGGTAGTCCTATACATGCCATATCCGAGTTCAACTAAAAAGTACCAAAGGGCTTTGATAGTGTGGATGACTTCACTTCGATGATCCGAACCCGATAGCTAACGAACAAAATCTAGAAAACAAAGAGCCAAAGCAAAGGGGTAAGCAATTTAATGCTTAGTAAGTTTCAAGCAATGAAACTTTGACTAAAGTATTACGTTCACATAGCTAAATGAATCACTTTATTAATACACATTCTCATGATCATACTTACTTCACACTTCATCAACATATACACACACAAGGTATCAACCTATCTAAGAGAAAGTTATATCGATTGACGAACACTATTTCAAACAATATACTTTCCGATGCACATGTAAACATACCTTATCGTATGGGTTTGAGTGTATTAATTGAATTTATTAC
This sequence comes from Gossypium arboreum, assembly GCF_025698485.1. Classification (NCBI taxonomy): domain Eukaryota; kingdom Viridiplantae; phylum Streptophyta; class Magnoliopsida; order Malvales; family Malvaceae; genus Gossypium; species Gossypium arboreum. The sequence goes on from NW_026440392.1 coordinate 8,804, forward strand.
AGCACCAAGCTCACCTTCAAACCAGTTTCTTAAATTTAGCCGGATATAACCACAAGCACAATTGCCTTGGTCTTAACGTTGGTAACTTACAAATGCCTTGGTCTTAGCGATATAACAACTTCATCGAATGCCTTTGGGTCTTAGCGGATATAACAAGAACTTAATGCCTCTGTCTAGCGATATAATCATTAGCATAAATGCCTTCGGACTTAGGTATCATTCAAATGCTCATGAACACATATATCAATAATCACACACATCCATATTTCATTTTCGACTAAGGCTCAACCACAAAACATTTATCAAACTTTTCCATATTTGACTCAATAGCCACACAAAAACATGATTTCAATTGACATTACAGCGTAGTCCTACGCATTAACTATCCGCCATAATATGACAAATCATTTCAATATAATTCAAGTAGGTCATATCGAAGACTTACCTCGGATGTTATCGAGCATTTCGGCTTATTCGCTCTTTTCCTTCCCTTATCGGATTTAGTCCCCTTGTTCTTGAGCTTAATTTAACAAATAAATTGATTTAATCATTTGAGCATCGACAAGAAGAATTCAAGGTACTTAGCCCACATATATTCATTAGACATTAAAGTCACATATTATGCAAATTTGAATTAAATTTCAACAATTTCTTTACTCTCCTCACCGAATTAGTTTAAGTGTTTAGCCTTCACATGTTATATGCACCAACAATCAACATGTACTCATGATCATGTTGTGCCATCCTCATCATTTGTCATAGGCCACATCTACAGTTAATAAACTGAGATGTATATTGACATCAACTAATGCATTTACATATGTGCAATCAATCTTCAATTATTCATAACCTACAACATTATCCAACAAATATACCTACTTGCAATAGTATATATGTCATACAAATACATCACAAACATATATTTAGGTGCAAAATTCAATTTATAACCAAATCAAAATAATCCAAACACATAATCACCATCACATGAATTAACACTTATATTACTCATGGCATCACACAACACCTGGAATATACCATTCAATTTTGTCATGGACAAAGAACTTAAGTCTCACTAAAAATGCTGAAGTTCGAAACCATCAATCTCCTTACTAGAGTCTATTAAGGATGCATCTTACCTGTCTTCGGAATTTTCATCCCATATGGCCATAGGAAAGTGTCCCTTGAATCTTGGTCTATATTGCTCATAAGGTAAAGGCATGCAGAATCTTTTGGAACTACCATGGTACCCTTACTTAGAACTAAACATGCTTGCTTATGCTCAACCTTTAATGCTTCACCCTAGAGATAAGTGAAACATTTATAACATTTTACCCTTATGTACTTGTTTATTACTACTAGTTTATATAATAGATAACAAACTTGTTTTATTTTGCTATCATTGCAATGATCATTCACATTTTATGCCTTGTCATTTCTACTGGTTCTTTATTCTCTAGTATTAGAAATGTTTCTTATATGAGGACAAAATGTTGATATGTTGGTGCAATGCCTCTGTTTGTCAGGTCAAAGCGAAACCAGTTAGAAAGGGATAGTTTACTTGAATATACATCGAGTTATGGACTTCAATCTAGTATAATTCGACCATTGTAATGAGTTTCGAGGTAGTCTGAGGATATTTGCCAATGATAACGAGCTAAGTATTTCAAGAATTATGGAGATTACCATTTCATAGACATCAAGGTGATAAATCTATTTGAGCCTTGTTTTTGGTCAACCTACTTAGATAGGTGTTTAGGTACATGATTAGAGTTTGTAGATTAGTATCTAATTTGAAGGAGTTCAGCCCCTTAGTTGTCTAAAATTAAGGTAACAGAACTTATTGTTAGCTCGACTAATACTAACCCATTTGTGAAATGAATTAAGATGTTCAGGGTAAGTAATAGTGCCACTTTAGATCCCATTATAGGTGATAGTAAAGCTTATTTACATGGACAATGTTTAAGGATTTGATATTGCACACCCAATTGAAAAAGAGGTTGATGTCCGGCCTTAAGTATTATGGTTTGGTGATTTTCCCAAAAGCCATGGAGGAATAGATGAGGATTCTGATTTATTCGATCAACTTAGTAAAGGATACACTGCACTGCAATCTAGCGAGACGTTTATATCCTGGCGCTATGTCGGAGAGTGGTGAAGGTAGATTCATTGGATGTGCGATTGTTGTTAGTATGGTTCCACAATTACTTTTGGAAAGTTGATAGGGTCCTTGAGTGTTTTTTGAGGATTATTCTCCTTTAAGAAGCAAGATTACAGAGGAGAGACGACATTACTGAGGAAAGGTGGATAGAAATACTTGAATCTCGAGAAAGATGTAATGTGGAAAGCCCTTGGATGGTTCCTAATGAAGTCCTTTATCGTTGTGGAAATTTTGATTGGGTACCTCTTCCGGAATTTAGGGAGTTATTGGTTATGCACCATTACTTGTCCTAAGGTAATACAAGGCGGAGCAATTTATACGCCAACACAAGGGCTAGCTCAGGTGATTTCTCATATAAGGGGATCATTATAAGAAGAAGATCGAGAAATTTTCAAGGCTTCGAAGAAGGTTTGTCGTGTGGAGATTTTGACGAAAGGTCCTGACAACTCTTGAATATGAAAGGGTGGTTTAGTAAGAGGGTCAATGGTAATATCTCTAGATTGAGTTTGGGGTTGCTCGATCGATGGAGGAGAGTTTCTGAGTGATTCCATCGAGTTGGAAGTTATAAAGGGAGTTTGAAAGGAAGAATTTAGAGCTCGGAAGAAAAATGGAAAGCTTGAGGAGTAGAAGATGTACCTGAGCTTAGACGCAGTGTTCATAAAATTGAGGTTGAAAAGAGGAAAGAAAAGAGGAAGATTGAGGAAGACCGAGATGACTTGAAGACAATATAAGAGGATCTGACTATCATTGAAAAGAGCTTGGATTGGAGAAGTCTTGAGCAAAGTGGCAACAAGAGGTTCAAGAAGAAAGGGCCAAAGCGAGTATTGGGAGAAGAAGTTCCAAAAGATACAAGCGTAATCGGGCCTAGAGAAGGAAAATCAAGGATTAAAAACTAAGGTGATTGAGCTTGGATGATCTCTTCATCATCATCGAAGTCGTAACTATGTGGTCGAGTTAAATGCAAGCCAGGATAAGATCGAGGAAATGAAGCACAATATTGGAAGGTTGGAAGCAGCACTATAGGACTGTGAGCTATGGATTGAGCAACTCGAGGCAAAAGAAGAACATTGGAAGGAGAGCTTTACCATTTTCAGGATCAAGTCGAGATAGGACTATCTCATGGGAGAAGCTATATCTGATTCGAGAGTTCTGATCATTTGCAAGACATCAGCGGTACAAGTTAATGTATTAAGTACAAAGTATGAGTTAGTGTCGGATAGAGGTCTAGAATTAGCTTTGTTAGTGGATAGGTTAAAACTTTGGGTCCGAGGGCAAAGGCGTATTTGTAATTCGTTTTGTGTAAAGATTTTGTTTCTTAAATAACGTTTTCTAAAAGAAATCGAATCGAATTGATATCTTTTACATTCATGCATTTGCATCTCATCGCATCATTTGTATTCAAATTTATAAAAAGACCCTAATTAGCTAAAATTAATAGGAGAAAAAGAGAATGAGAAAAGAAATCTGAAGCAACACATCCTTACGGTACATGCACTAAGACAAAGAATATGGATCAAAGACTTGGGATCCAGAAGAAACGCAGGAGCAATTACGTAACAATTGATGAAAATCCAATAGGAGAGCTCAAAGGAATATGATGGTGAGATGGCTCACTGTTGAGGGACAACGGATAAAGGAAGGCCCTAAGACTATCACTAAAGAGGATAACGAGGGTTATCCTCTTGGTTTTACTTCACCTCATGTGAGACTCAACTCGAGGCATATCCCGAGGGCCGTCCATCACAATAAGGCCTTAACAGGACAAGTTAATCTTCGGAATGCCCATGAACTTTCAAACGGTTCGAGATTCAACCCAGAGATAATCCTACCAATCCGGTCATCCTTGATTTAGATATAGCGAGAAGGAAGAGATGAGACTCGAATCCTCAAGAAAATTAGAGGAACGTTGTAGATGGTTAGAGGAGAAATTTAAGGCATTGGAAAACGCGATAATCGTCGGGAATTGATGCCAAAGACTTGAGTTTGGTCCCGATTTGGTGCTTCCTCATAAGTTCAAGATGCGAGTTTGAGAAGTACAATGTGACTACTTGTCCGAAGCCCATATCACCATGTTCTCAGACGGATGATAGCTATGCAAACAATGATCAATTATTGATCCATTGTTTTTAGGATAGTTGGTTGGGGCGTTGCTAGGTGGTATAATCAATGAGTCGCGCAAGGATCGGTTATTGGAGAAACTTAGCACAAGCCTTTATGCAACAATATAATCATGTGTACGACATGACTCTGATAGAATCACTTTGCAAAATATGGAAAAGAAGCCTAATGAGAGCTTTAGGCAATATGCACAGAGGTGGAGGGAGGTTGCCATGCAAGTTCAACCACCGCTCTTGGAGACGAAACTACCATCTGTTCATCAACACTTTGAAGGCCTATTCATTACTCACATGATTGGAAGTACCACCAAGAGTTTTCTGATATAGTTATGGCGGGAGAAATGATTGAAAATGCCATAAAGGGTGGCAAGATAGAGGGAAGATGTTAAAAGATCGGCCAAGAAGGAAAGACAATGAGGTGAACAATATGAATAGTTATAATTCAAGGCAATTCATTAGTCGACCTAGAGCAACTATAGTTGGGCAACAAGATTCTCAAAAGCGGGGATCCGGTTTGAGACAAAATTCAAAAGGTCTCATTTATGCCTATTCTAGTGACATATCGGAGCTTTATCAAAGTTTATTCAATGCGCATACAATAGCTCCTTTTCATTTGAAACTGTTACAACCCCTATATCCCAAATGGTATGATGCAAATGCCAAATATGAATACCATGCGAGGATATCGGGGCATTCAATTGAAAATTGCCTTTGGTTTTAAAAGGGTGAAAGACTAATCAAGATGGGGTCGTAAATTTGGCGACACCCCTAGTACGAAGAACCGTTGCCAAATCATGGTGATCAAGGGTAAATGCAATTGGGGACACGACATGAGAAAGATCAAAGAGGATGTGGAGGTGAAACGCCGATGAAAATGATTTAGGAAGAAATGGTGAGCAGAGAGATGATAATCTTTAAAGAAAGGAATAAAGGAGTAAGGGACTATTGTGAGTTCCATGCTAAAAGGGCACGAGATCTAGGAATGTGACGAGTTTAAGGCCTTGGTACAAAGCCTTATGGATAATAAAGAGTTAGAATTTTATGATGCTGGCTCAAATGAGAGACGTATATGCACATTAGAAGGTGGACCGAAGAATCAAAACCGGCCAAGGATCATTATTTCTTTACCAATAAATAATGAAGTTGAAATACCAACGTATTGAAAGTCATTATTCATAAACTTGTTTCCTTTCCTTACAAGGATAACAAGAGAGTACCTTGGAATTATAACGCAATGTGACAATGCTGGAGAAGGAGGATATAGCTAGTGCCTCTAAGGAAGTTCGAGATGGGGTTCTTATACGTAGTGGAAGTGTTATGATGAGAATCGCTCGAGTTGAGCCCACAAAAGCAAAAGATTTTGACAAAGGAAAAGGGACTGAAATACTGGTTAATGAGCCAGTGAAGGAAGAAGAAGCCAGAGAATTTCTAAAATTCTTGAAACACAGTGAGTATAGCATAGTTGAGCAATTGCGCAAACAACTAGCTCGTATATCAATACTGGCTTTTCTTCTGAGTTCAGAGGTACATCGTGAGGCGTTAATGAAAGTGCTCAACGAGACTTATGTTACTAATGATATATCCGTCAACAAGTTGGATTGATTGGTTAGTAACATAAGTGCTAAAAATTTTACTTATTTCAACGATGATGAAATTCCACCTGGAGGCTTGGGATCAGCTAAGGCTTTGCACATTACCACTCGTTGCAAAGGATATACATCGTCGAATGTGCTTATTGATAATGGGTCAGCCTTAAATGTCATGCCATTGTCCACATTGAGCAAATTACCCATTCACAGTTCTCACATGAAAACATGCCATAATGTAGTGAGAGCATTTGATGGCACGGAGAGAAAGCTCACGGAAAGAATTGATATTCCTTTGATGATTGGGCCAAACACGTATGAGGTGGACTTTTTAGTGATGGACATCAAGCCCTCTTACAATTGCCTGTTGGGGAGGCCTTGGATACATTCGGCAGGAGCAGTGTCCTCATCTCTACACCAGAAATTGAAATTAGTAGCTGATGGACGGTTGGTCACCATAAATGCGGAGGAGAACATTATAGCAACTGTTACCAGTGACGCACCCTATGTAGAAGCAAATGAGGAGGCCATTGAATGCTCTTTCCATTCATTAGAATTTGGCAATGCAACATTCATCTCAGAGGGGAATGAGGTGCCGGTGCCCAGGATATCCAGAACCACAAGAATGGGTTTGCGGATGACGTGAGGAAAGGAGCCTTGCCGGAAAAGGGTTGGAAAGATATCTCCAGGAGGATTCAAGGCCCGAACTAAAGGAGAAAAGAGACTGTTTTGGCTTGGGTTTCAAGCCGTTACAAGCAGAGGAGGAAAGAAATAGAAAAGTGCCAAGAAAGAAGAAGGGCGTGTTTAGATGGAAGAGAGGTAGAGTGGGAGCGATGACATTCCCTATATATCTCAAACCTTTATATCGGAGGGATGATTCACCCAGAGAGGATTGCTCGAAAAGGAGATTATCACATCAATCTGTGCATAATGAAGAGTCCGAACGAGGAAACCTTGAAGGCATTTGCCCTTCGAACCGGAAGCTATTTAAACAATAGGGTTGCGTAAGAACTTCCGTAGTTTTAAAGATTCTTGAGTAATTTTCGAACACTCTTATTGCTCTAAAGCCTAGGAGTAGTAAGATTTCATTTGTAAAATAAGCTCATGTTGGATATTTACATTTCAATAAAACGCAACTTTTGTTTTCGATTCATGTGAACATTCTTTTGACATTTAAATTCTTTCAAGTTTTTTCCATTTCATTCATAACATATAAATAAATTCATTCATTCTTTGTACACTCTTTCATTCCGAGCCTCTAGATATCAATGACATGAGCACCGATACTACGAATCCTAGATTCTCTTTTGACCAAGACATGTGTTTAGAAGAACTTCGAGATTTTGAAGATGAAAGGGATTATGATATGTCTCGGATCTGTGAGAATGGTGAAACAAGAGGAGAAACAAATCCTACCCGTGAGAAAGAGGCAATAGGGAATGTAGCCTTGAAGGAAGGGAAGGAGGTGAAAATTGGCGACATATTGCTAAGGAAACGAGGCAAGGCCTTGTTGAGTTACTACGAATTCAAAGATATCTTTGCATGGTCATATGAGGATATGTCGGGTTGAATACGATATTGTGGTTCATCGTCTCCTATAAGACAAAATTGTCTGAAAATAAAAGATGAACTCAAAAAGCGTTTGATCTGAATTCCTACAAGAGGTTAAGTACTCGAATGGGTGGCAAACATTGTGCTGTCCCTAAGAAGGATAGGAAGGTACAATGTGTGTTGATTACGAGATCTGAATAAAGCTAGCCCAAGGACAACTTTCCTTTACCGCACATTGACACTTTGGTGGACAATACAGCAGGATATTCGTTGTTCTCTTTTATGGATAGTTTCTATGGATACAATCAGATAAAGATGCTTCCTGAAGACATGGATAAAACCACCTTTATAACATTGTAGGGCACCTTTTGTTATAAGGTAATGCTATTCGGGCTAAAGAATGCAGGGGCAACATACCAAAGGGCTATGGTGACTTTATTTCATGATATGATGCATAAGGAGATTGAGGTGTATGTTGATGACATGATTGCTAAATCTCGAGTAGAGATGGAGCATATTGAGGTCTTGAGGAAGTTGTTCCTGAGATTAAGGAAATTTCAGTTGAAGCTTAATCCGAAAAAGTGCATCTTCGGAGCTAGGTCGGGGAAGTTATTGGGCTTTGTGGTCAGCGAAAAGGGAATAGAAGTTGAATCAGACAATGTTAGAGCCATACGAGAATTGCCTCCACCACGTACTCAGAAGGAAGTTTGGGGTTTTCTTGAAAGATTAAATTATATTGCTCATTTTATTTCACAATTAACTGAGAAATGTAATCCTATATTTCGCCTCCTTAGAAAACACAACCAAGGTACTTGGGATGAGGAATGCCGAATGCTTTTGATAAGGTTAAGCAATACTTGTTAAACACTCGATGTTATCTCCACCTAGTCCAAATAGACCATTAATTACATGACTTATCGGTGTTTAGTAATTCTATGGGATGTGTGCTTGGCCAACATGATTAGTCAAGAAGACAAGAGAAGGCAATATATTACCTTAGTAAGAAATTCATAGAGTGTGAGATGAGATATTTGCCAATTGAGAAATTGTGTTGTGCTTTAATTTGGACGACTTCGAAGGTTGAGGCAATATATGTTATATCATACGACTTGGCTAATTTCAAAACTTGATCCATTAAAGTATATGATGGAGTCAACCCTAAATAGAAGAATGGCAAGGTGGCGGAATCTTGCTTTGAATTTGATATAGTCTATGTGAGTCAAAAGGCTATAAAAGGAGCGCGATAGCGAATTTTGGCAGTAGAGCTCTAGAAGATTATGAGCCATTAGCTTTGATTTCCTAATGAGGAGTTGATGTCGTAGCAACTATTGAAGAATGTCCATGGAACCTGAACTTTGACGGTGCATCCAATGCGGTAGGAAATGGAATTGGGGTAGTCTTGGTATCCCCAAACGGTGATCATTAACCATTTACATGTAAATTGGATTTTGATTGTCGAATAATATGGTGAGTATGAAGCATGCATCATGGGATTCAAGCGCCAAATAGCGAAAAATTAGAACCCTGGAAGTATATGGAGACTCTGCATTGGTGATATACCAGCTTAGGGGGTGAATGGGAGACAAGGGACTCCAAATTGATTAATTATTGAAATATAGTTTTGGAGTTACTTGAAGAGTTTGATAACGTCACTTTCAGTTATCTCCCACGTGACGAAAATCAGATGGCAGATGCTTTGGCAACATTGGCTTCCATGATTAAAGCAAATAAAGAAGAGGATGTGAGACCAATTCAGATGAGTATTTCTGAGGTTCCAGCTCATTGCTGTAACATCGAAGAAGAGTAAAAGGATGACCATCCTTGGTATCAAGATATATTACGGTATGTGAGAAATCATGAATATCCTGAACAGGCAACTGAGAATGACAAAAGAACTTTGAAAAGGTTAGCCTGCGAATATGTACTAGATGGGGATATCCTTTATAAAAGGAGGAAAGATCGGTACTTTTGAGATGCATTGACTTGTAGAAGCTAGACAAATCCGAAGAAGTACATGAAGGATTTTGTGGTACACATGCTAATGGCTTTACAATGGCAAGACAAATCATAAGGTTTGGATATTACTAGTCTACTATGGAAGGAGATTGTATTAGTTATGCTAAGAAATGTCATAAATGCTAGATATATGGAGACAAGATCCATGTACCACCTTGACCCTTACATGTTATGACTTCTCCATGGCCCTTTTCCATGTGGGGCATGGATGTCATTAGGCCAATATCCCCAAAAGCTTGAATGGGCATCGTTTCATTTTGTGGTCATTGACTACTTCACAAAATGGGTAGAGCGACTTCATATGCTCTATTACCAAGTTGGCGATAAGTCGTATTTTGAAAAAGGAGATTATTTGTCGGTATGGAATGCCCGAGAGGATTATATCGATAATGCATTGAACTTGAATAATAGCATGATTGCGGAAGTTTGTAGCCAATTCAAGATCAAACATCATAATTCATCTCCATATCGCCCAAAAATGAATGGGGAAGGAAGCTACTAATAAAAATATCACGAAGATAGTGGGAAAATGACGAGATCTATAGAGATTAGCATGAGAAATTACCATTTGCACTCTTTGCCTATCGAACGTCCGTCAGAACCTCTACGGGGGCAACTCCTTTCTCGTTGGTTTATGGAATGGAGGCAGTGTTACCTATTGAAGTGGAAATACCTTCTCTTCGAATTTTGGCAGAGATAAAACTGGATGAAGCGAATGGATACAATTGCGGTATGACCAATTGAACTTGATTGAAGAAAAGAGGCTAAGGGCTATTCGTCATGGTCGGATGTATCGAGCGAATGATGCGAGCTTATGATAAGAAAATTCATCCAAGAGAATTTCATGAAGGGACCTTGTGCTGAAACGATCCTTCCCATACGAAGGACTTTAGAGGAAAATGGATGCCAAATTGGGAAGGCCGTATGTTGTGAAGAAGGCTTTCCTGGTGGTGCTCGATTTTGAGAAATAGATGGGAAAAGTTTACCCAATCCAGTGAATTGACTCGTGAAGAAGTACTTTGTCTAAAGAAAAGGGAAGACAAGGTGAAAACCTACAAAGGCGCTTTGAGAGTTCAAAAAAAATGGAGAGGCCAAGGTGAAAACCCAAAGGGCACCTTGAGACCAAAGGGTTTTGAGTTGAAAACCGAAAGAGCTCTCAAATATTGAGAAGCATGTAGTGACTTTGCAATACAGATTTGACGAAGTGGAGTATGTTACATACGGGCATCAACAAAGTACTTTGGATCTTCTAAACACATGTTAAACTCAAAAGCAGTCTTCATGGAATTTGTAACGAAGCCCAAGCTATAATATGTTGGACTTTGAATTTTTGTTACATTTACTATATTTGGATTCTTTTTCCTCAAAGATATGTTTTGATTAATTTCTGTTGTATTTTGAGGATTTATCTAACTATTTTCAAGATCAAATTATTTGTCTTCCATTATTCATAAAGTGTGTTGCATTGAAATAAGGATTGATGAACTAAATATTTTTACAAATGATGATTTGCATATTCTTGTGGAAATCTCTAGATAATATGAGAAACTAAAAGCGAAAAATTGTTTGAAGAATTCCATGAGTAAAGGTAGGAGGTACACGAGGAAATTTCTTCTTCATCAAAAGGATGATCGGACAATTCAAATAATTCAATCCTAGGAGAGGATTTCTCCGAGTCGTAACATTGAAGAATGGTACAACAGACCAATTGGATTCAAAACGCAGGAGCGAGGGCATGATTGATACTTTGAGTAAAATAAAGATGAAACTCGGATGGATGAATGGATAAAGGCGTCTGAAATAGGGTCATTTTCATAACATTTTGTATCATAATATGTCTAAGTAGGAAAATTTGACTCATTTAGAGCATGGCATCTTAATCATCGTGCATGAGCATATCGCATCCTCGAGGTTATGTCCTTTAGGGGACGATGTAGATCGAAGATAGCATTTGGAGTCTGTATTGTCGAGAAGCGGATCAAAGATAGCGATTTGGCATCTTTGTCGAGAGCGATCGAAGATGATGATTTGGCGTCTCTGATTGTTAGAGAGCGGATCGAAGATAGTAGATTCGGCGTTTCAGTATTGTCGGAGTAGATCGAAGACAATGATTTGGCGTCTCTGTATTGTCGAGAGTAGATCGAAGATAGCAAATTTGGCATCGATTGGCATCTGTATTGTCGGAGAAGCGATCAAAGATGCGAGTTGGCATCTCTATTGTTAGAGAGCGAGATCAAAGATAGCAGATTTGGCATCTCTGAATTTTCGGAGAGCGGATCGAAGATAATAGATTTGGCGCTCTATATTGTCAAAGAGCGGATCGAATATAGTAGGTTTGGCATCTCGCATTTTCGAGCGGATCAAAGATAGCGATTTGACATTCCCGAGTTACGGTGAAGCAAGCTTGAACCTATCGAATACCTTGGAGGAAGATGAGGATCAAGATTTGTAGACTTGGCCGGCCGCGCAACTTTGGTCCTTTATAATCTTTCTGTATTCTGTTACACATAATAAGCAAAGAGGGCATATAATAGCCCAAATTTACGGGCCCATGAAATGAGATAAACTAAATTGAAAATAAAAGTCCATGTTAATGTCCAACTTACAATAAAGAGCCTAAAGGCACGATAGCCCAAACTTCGTAGCCCAAGGTTTAAACCGAATACCTAAGCTACCCCAATACACGTTACACACAACCCACAAATGGGCACGCCCAAGGAGGCCCAAACTACAAATAGAGAATGGAAGACCTAGGGTTTCAAACCCTAGGCGCCATAACCTAGAAGAAGGTTCCAAAATTTGCGCCAGAACGCCAATCGTCACACCCTTTTTGCGCCGTTCAATGACATTCATCGCGCTCCATCGTCTTGTAATTCTAGGTCTCAGTATTGCGCCGTGATCGGCTGCGAATCAATGCCGTGCATTCACCGCGATTTCTCATCGACACACGCAAAAAAAAAAAAACACAAACATGGCAAGAATCGAGCGAGAATATACAAACTTGTAAATAGAGGCTATAAAAGCCAAATAATTTCAACAGTAACAAGGACCTTTTTTAATACATACGAAAATAGATACAAAAATAGGCAAACTATTGATACACATATAGACAATGAGATACACGATATATATACGAAGAAAGAAATAAAGCGGTTTATTTTCGAAAAAAGGTGATTTAGCTACATATTTGTTTATAGTTTATTATCTCTGCTCAACACATATAAATCGTTTTTTTTAGAAAAGGCTGTTAAGTATTAAGAAGGGAAGAGTTTACCGGATTTTCCCAAAAGATGAAGGCTTTTAGCCTTCAAACCGCCGTGTATGGCGTATGTGGCGAACATGTGCTTGACCCTAGTGGCATGAGGCCGGAGTGGAGGCTCCTCTTTCTCCTCTTCGAGAGAATATTAGGTTTTTTTTAGAAAACTGATTGTGAAATGAGTTTTGGGCTAAAATTTGACATATATAGCATTACAAAAACGCGTCGTTTTGCTTAGTTTAATAAGCACTAAAACGGCACCGTTTAAATGAAGGATTCGCACATTGACCTGTGACCCAGGGACGATCCGCGGTTTTTAGTAAAAGGGCTAATTGCCCAATTGATCCTTCCGCATTTTTAATATTTACAATTTCATTTTATTTTTATTAAAATTTGGCCCAAACCTTTTATTTTTGTTTTAATTTAGTCCTAATGGCTATTATAAAGCCTATTTCAGGGATGCGTCGTTTGGGATTAGGGTCGAATTACCAGTGAGTCCTCGACTTTTAGTGCGTGTTTAAATTAGGCCCAAATTTTTCTATTTATTTGTAATTAACCTGATTCTTTAATTAAATTTAATTTTAATCCTTTTATATATTTAATTTATTTTAAAAACTAAATGTATTATTTATTTTTTAGTTATATATAAAAATAGTATATATTATGTAATAGCCCATTTTTCCGCCCATTTCAAGTATTTAAAATAATAAACCCCAAAAATAAAAATAAAACAAAGTCCAATTCGTACAAAATTACAAACATATAATTTGGCCCAATCGAAATGGCCCATTACTTGAAAAGATTTAAGGTCCATCTATAAGCTTGACTTATATGGAAATATAATCTTTAAGGATATGCAATCTTAGATATGGTATGCAATCTTAGATATGATACAATCTTAGATATGATATGCAATCTGGAAGATATGATCTTGTAATCTTGGAGATTTAATTTGTAGATATCCTTTATTCTTAACCATTGATGTAATTGATCTGTACCTTTGGATTTGGGGAGCTCAAGTATAAATAGAGGCCCTCTCTTCATTGTAAACACACTTGAGTTTTAGGAAGCAATAAGAATTCTTGAGAGCATTCACTCAAATTTCTCTCCCTCTGCGTTCTTACTCTCGTGGTTTGTTCTTATTTTATTCTTCGTCTATCTTAGTTTTTCAACATTTTTTATTTTAATTTCTTCATTTTTCAAATATGTATATTTATTCCTATCCTTTATACATTTGATTATGTATTTTATATATTATAATATTTAACCTTTTAAATAGTTTATTTTCAAATATATATTTTCTATGCATGTATATATATTATATTATCATTTCATGTATTTTGAACTATTGCATTATATTTTTTATAATTTGTAAATGTTCTATTTATTCATTTTTTTAGTGTATGTCATTTATCTTATTTGTGCATAGTTTCATTTTTTATGCTATGTTTAATTATTTCTTTTATGTGCTATTTTATGATATATATTGTTATATAATTTTTGCATGTATTATGTTTTTCTTTTAGTTTACTCATGTTTTTATTTGTTTATTATCTTATATTTACCTAGTATGATTTTTTTTATTAAATGTATGTTCATGTTATTTAGTTTTGTCTTAATGATATTATTTATGTTTGTATGGAAATGTTAGAATATTTTGTACATCTATGCTTCATGATGCATTAATATGTCATCCTAAAACGTCATTTAAAATAATATTCCAAGGTTTTTTAAAAAAAATATAAAAGACAATGCTTGATGTTTGGAAACTTCGAGAAATAGTGCCCTAACATGCTGGGTTGCGATTTCCCGTTTGTCTAAATGCCTAAAGTATCCTTCTAAATAGATTTTGTAAATCACGAGATGATTTCAGTTACGAGAGTTTAAGAATATCGTGTCCTATCATGTTGGATGTGATGTTTGTATTCTTTGAGCTAAGGAATTTCAATTTTTTTAACTTAAATAATTCCAGCTTTAAAAAGGGATCTTATTTTTAAATCCTTTCAAGTTTTTGACATTAAGAGAAATCTATTCAATTTGGTACCAATTTTGGGCGTATGAGGTGCTAATCCTTCCTCGACGTAACCGACTCTGAAATTATTTTCTTCATTTTGTAGACAAAACGTTTTATAAGGTGATCCAATCACACCTAAAAGGTTGGTGGTGACTTGTTTCTTTTCAAAAGTCGATCCTCGTTTTCAAACATCCCTTTAAAAATGGTTTGACGACTTGGCGACTCATTTACGGGGACGTAAGAGAGTCGAACCAAGAAATTGATTATTTTATGTCATAATGTCGGAAGTTTTGGAAAATTTAAAATTTGATCCTATTTTACATGTGTTTGCTACATATGTTTGTTATCTTATTGTCGTACATTGCATTTGCATGACGCTGGTCACACCCTTAAGTGGGAGTGAGAAGCTACGCTTTCAGAAGGTTTTCACCTTCGTATGAGCTAGTGGATTGCTTCGGGATCTGTACCTATGTCTTCGTGAGATTTTCATCTCCAGTATAGCCATAGGAAATGTGTCCCCTAAACCGAACTTCGGTCTCAGTATGAGCCTATAATGGGTGAAACCAGGAATCTACTGGTTCAGTACCCTTGCTTTAGAGCTAAAACTCATATAGTGAACCTTAAAGAGCTTACCCTAGGAAAGATAGTAATAGCCTTTAGTAAGCTACCCTTATAAGTACTTGTTTATCATTTTTATATATTTATGATTCTGACCTATTTTTATTTTACTATCATTGCATGTCATTTGGCATTTAAAGGTATCAATTCACGGTTCAATTTCTGAGTTAGAAAGTTTTGTAATGAGGAACGAATATCTTAATAAAGTGGAGGACAACGCCTCTGTTTGTACCTGGTCAGAGAAAACATAGTTAGAGAAAGGAGATAGTGTCACCGAGGGATATACATCAGAGTTGTGGGACTTTACTCGTATCAGTTCGACACAGAATATTTTCGAGAGATGAAGGACATTTAGGCCCAATGGGATGACGAGGCTAGATAACTTTTCTTTCAAACTTATGAAGATCTTTCTTATTTGCTAGACATTAAGGTAGATAAGCATCTGTTTGAGCTATGGTCAGCTCGAACCCTACTTATAGTTGTTTTACATTTGGAGAGGTAGATGTAGTGCTACTTTGAGGAGTATACAACCTTGTTTCATGTCCGAGAATTCAAGGTAACAAAGCTTATGTTAGGCCTGCTAGTCTCCCAATTTTCGTGAGGAAATTAGTGATGATCACAGGATGAGTGAGCAAGGGGTCAGTAGCTCAAGTACTGCAAAAGCGGTAGTAAGTGCATTCCGTGGGCCATTTTGAGGGATCGATATTGACACACCCAGATGTGAAGAAGAAGGTCAATGTTTTGGCCTTAAGTATTTACTGCTGGTGATTTTCCGAAGGCGATAGGGCATATAGATGAGGCAAGTCAGATTTGTTTGATCGATTGGTAAATAGAACACACCGATCCTAGCAATCCTAGTGAGACGTTAGATCTTTGAAGTACATGTCGAGAGCCGGTGAAGTAGATTCATTAGATGCATGATTGTTTGTTAGTATGGTTCCATAGTCACTTTTGGAAGCTTGAGAAGGTTCCTTGCTAAGTGTTATGTAAGAGTTATTCCCCTTAAAGGAAGCAAGACTACACCAAGGAGAGACGATATTACAAAAGAAAGGTGGATGGATATTCTTAATCTTCGAGAGGAGGAGGTTTTGTGGAAAGCACATTGGATGACTCCTAATGAAGTCCTTTATTACTTGTGGTAGTTTTGATTGGGTACTTCTTCCTAGGATTTGGGGAGTCTTGGCTATAGCACCATTACTCATCCTAAGGCAATATAAAGTGGCGTCGATAGAGGTCGAGAGTTAGCTTTGTTATTAGATAGGGTTAAGACTCGGGCCAATGAAAATCGATTTGTAATTCATTTTATGAAAAGACTTTTGTTCCTTAAATAATGTTTTCTAAAATGAAACCAATCGAGATTGATACCTTTTTGCATTCATGCATTTTCATTACATCAAAGAAAAGAAGGTGTTGATTCAAAATTCGATTCCTAAATAAAATAGTTTGTCATAAGGAAACGAATTTCTTGATAAAATGGATTATAGTGCGGTCGTTTAAATATAGTCCAAATAAACATGACGAGAGAAAGCTGATAGTCCATGGAGGAATACATGATGTAATTGCTAGAGATTCAAGCCAATAAAGATTATCCAAGAGCATGACGAGAGAAAGCCGGAAGTCCACGAAGGAATACATGACTTGATTGCCAACGAAGATTATCCAAGAGCCGACACTTTTTGATGAGTATCATGGAGATAAGCGAGCAAGAGATTGAGGCTCGACTAAGCAAGAGGAGCTAGCAAAGGCATCTTTTAGAGAATTTACGGATTCACCATGAAGAAAAGATCGGTGTTTACTTGGACTATGAAGGGCAAGACTACATATGTAATCTATTTTCATGTAAAGAAATCTGCTTTTCTAGAAAAGTTATTCTAATGGAATTGAATTCAAGATCAACATCTCCTTTTCTTTTGAATTCATGCATTTACATTGCATCATATCACATGCATTTAAATCCATAAAAAGACCCTAATTAGTTAAAGTTATTAAAAGTAAAAAGAAAAAGAGAGAGAGAAGACGGTCACGGCTGAGTGAAAAAGAAGTTGAATGGAAATTAACGACGTTCCCTTACATATCCCTGACTTTTGTGTCAAGAGGGATAGCTTACACGGAGAAGGAAGTGTTTGGAAATGAAAATCATCCCATCAATGTCATACATGAGGAAGGGACTGAACAAAGAAACCTTAAGGGCATTCGCCCTTACAAACCGGGAAGTTCTTTAAACAATTGGACTGCAGAAAAACTTCCTGTAATCTTTAGGAATTTTACGGAGTAATATTTAGAACACTCTTGTTGCTCTAAAGCCTAGGAGTAATGAGATTTCTTTTGAGAAGTGGGCTCATGTTCAGACATTTTTATTTTCAATAAAACATACTTTTATTATTTATCCGAGTAAATATTCTTTCATTTTGATTCTTTTGACCTTTGACATTCTTTATAAATTTTCATTTCATGTAAATAGTCATTCTTGAATTTATTTATTCCTTGTATATTCTTTTTGCGTACCTATCATAGATCCCGGATATCAATGACACGCAACGATACTATAGATTCGAGTTCCTTTTGAGTGTGATATCTTTAGAGGAATCTTAGTACTTTGAAGGTGATGAAATTGTGACTTGTTTCTAAATTTGTTGAAAATGGTTTTACCCCATGAAGTGGTGGTAGGAAATATAGCCTTAGAGGAAGGAAAGATTGCGAAATTGGAATTAGGCGAGGAGACAAAACAAGACCTTGTTGGGACTATTATGGAATTTAAAATGTGGTCCAAAGATGCATGCAGGAGGATTTGTAATTGCCGGATAAACATGAGGTTTTGGGGCACTATTGATCCACCATGGAAAGGATCGATCGGTTGTACAATGAATGCCAAATTCAAAGGAGTCATGAATTATGAGGCACGATGTTATAGGCCGAGCTCATCAAAAGTTTCAAGTCGACAATGATTCATCTTTGTGGTTGTCAACTACTCTATTAAGAGGGGAGATAGCTTTATATGCCAATATTACAAAGTCAAAAGTCATCCATTTTAAAAAAAAAGATTATATATAAGCGCACAATGCCAAAAGTTTGCGTTTTTCAAAGATAATGCGCCATGCCACAAGACAACAAAGGTTGCCAAAAGAAAACAAAAAAAACAAATTACGTGTTGACAAACTTGGTAAAATTGGCATAAAAGCTACTACCTACTTTCTATGTTTATGTTGCAAACACTTCAAGGATCCCAACTATCATCCTTGGAATGAATGCGATGGATCTCCTAGAGTCCGATATTGTCAATAGTCGCATTGGATAGATCAACGTAATAGTTATCAATTTCCCACTATAGAGCATTAGACTATACACGTCTCTAAAGCTTGAAATGATAGATTCTCTCTTCAAACCAGGTTTCTAGATAATGATAGATGAACTAAATATCTTTACAAACAAAGTTTTGCATATTACTCGAAATTTCTAGATAATACAAGAACTGAAACAAGACAATTGTTTAAAGAATTTCCATGTTTGAGGTCGGATGTACTGGGAAATTTCTTCTTACCTAAAAGGTGGTTGGACGTTTTAAGCAATATTGATCTTAAGAAAGGATCATTCCATAAACATCTTTAGTGGGTCACAACATTTGGAGAATGGCACAACAGACTAAGTTGATTCATCAAGATAAAACTTCGATAAGGGAATAAGTGATGACGTCAAAATAGGGGTCATATTCATAACATTTTGCATCGGAGAATTTGACTCACTCCAATCATAGCATCCTAATTATTAGACATGAACTCATATGCATTCTAAAGTTATGTCTTTTATGGGGCAATGTAGATCAAAGAAACAAGATTTGGCATCCTGTGTTTATAGGAACAAATCGAAGATAGCGATCGACACTCCTGCTTCAAAGAAGCGATCAAGATTTTAGCATGGCATCCTCGTGTTTATAGGGAACAAGTTGAAGATTTCAGCATGGCATCTCTGTGTTTATAGGGAACAAGTTGAAGATAGCGATTTGGCATCCCCGTGTTTATAGGAACAAATTGAAGATAGCAGATCGACATTCTCTGCTTACAAAGTGAAGCGATCGAAGATTTTAGCATGGCATCCTGTGTTTATAGGGAACAAGTTGAAGATAGCGATTTGGCATCCCTGCTTACAAGGAACAAATCGAAGATATAGCCGATTTGGCTTTCATGGTTTATGCTAAAGCAAATCTAAGATGATTTGGCATCTCGAGTGTCGAGAACAAATAGAAGTTTGCGTCTCCATATTTGATGGAGAGCGGACACATAGCAGATCCGCCTTCATATGATTATACTTAAGCAGATCCAAGGTGATTTGGCATCCTTGTGCTTACAAGGAACAAATCAAAGACATAGCTACTTTGGCTATCACGTGCTTACGATAAAGCAAATCTAAGATGATTTGGCATCTTTGTATTGTCGAGAACAAATCGAAGTTTGGCATCTCCATATTCGACGGAGAGCGGACACATAGCAATCGGCCTTCATATGTTTATATTGAAGCGATCTAAGGTGATTTGGCATCCTTGTGCTTACATGGAACAAATCGAAGACATAGCTGATTTGGCTTTCACGTGCTTACGATGAAGCATATCTAAGATGATTTGGCATCTCGATTGTCAAAGAACAAATCAAAGTTTGGTGTCTCCATATTCGACTGGGCGGACACATAGCGATCTAACCTTCGATGATTAGATCAAGCAGATCCAACATGGTTTGGTATCCTTGTGCTTACAAGGAGCAAATCGAAGACATAGTTGATTTGGTTTTCGAGTGCTTATGATAAAGCAAATCTAAGATGATTTGGCATCTCGTATTGTCGAAAATAGATTGAAGATAACGATTTGCGCGCTCTATATTAGACGGGGAGCAGATTAAAGATAGCGATATCGCCTTTCTAAGTTGCAGATGAAATAGATTAAAGCCATCAAGAGGCCATTTAAAGAAGATCAAGGATCAAGAACTCAAGACTTGGCGAGCCCGAGCAAAATTGGTCCTTTATAGTCTTTACTCTATTCTCGTTACAAGAATGAGCAAAGAGGAGCAATATGAGACACTCAATTTTGCCCGGCCCGTAAATAAGTTCAATTTAAAAAAAAGAAAGTCCAAGTCTAGTACAAAATTACAAACATATAATTTGGCCCAATCGAAATGGCCCATTACTTGAAAAGATTGAAGGTCCATCTATGAGCTTGACTCATATGGAAATATAATCTTTAAGGATATGCAATCTTAGATATGATATGCAATCTTAGATATGATACAATCTTAGATATGATATGCAATCTTAGATATGATATGCAATCTTGAAGATATGACCTTGTAATCTTGGAGATTTAATTTGTAGATATTCTTTAATCTTAACCGTTGATGTAATTATTTGTACCGTTGGATTTGGGGAGGCTCAACTATAAATAGAGGCCTCTCCTTCATTGTAAAACACTTGAGTTTTGGGAAGCAATAAGAATTCTTGAGAGCATTCACTCAAATTTCTCTCCTCTCTTGCGTTCTTACTCTTTGTGGTTTGTTCTTATTTTATTCTTCGCTCTATCTTAGTTTTTCAACCTTTTTTATTTTAATTTCTTCATTTTTCAAATATGTATATTTATTCCTATCTTTTATACATTTGATTATGTATTTTATATATTATAATATTTAACCTTTTATATAGTTTATTTATATATATTTTCTATGCATGTATATATATTATATTATCATTTCATGTATTTTGAACTATTGCATTATATTTTTATAATTTGTAAATGTTCTATTTATTCATTTTTTAGTGTATGTCATTTATCTTATTTGTGCATAGTTTCATTTTTTATATGCTATGTTTAATTATTTCTTTTATATGCTATTTTATGATATATATTGTTGTATAATTTTTGCATGTATTATGTTTTTCTTTTAGTTTACTCATATTTTTATTTGTTTATTATCTTATATTTACCCTAGTATGATTTTTTTCATTAAACGATGTTCAAGTTATTTAGTTTTGTCTTAATGATATTATTTATGTTTGTATAGAAATGTTAGAATATTTTGTACATCTATGCTTCATGATGCATTAATATGTCATCCTAAATGCATAAAATGTTGTCACAATGTAATATTTTTGTTGAACTGTATTTTAAAAATAATTAAGTTTATGAAAATATTCTTAATAACATAGAATATAAAAAACCAAAATTTTTTGCAAAATAAATATAATTATAAGAGTTACAACGTCATCATAAAAATTTATACCTATGCTATTGATTAAGCTGGGTAGGTTTTGGATGGAAGAGAACATGCAAATGGATTTTGTTTGCCACTAATTTTAGGCTTCACATTAACATTGTGATACGCAGTCCAATGGTCCACTATGCGTAATTTCAATGTCCAAGTTCCACATTTTCACAAGGCAAAGTAGCACTACAAATAATCTTGACATTCCGGACGGAAGTGCCGTGAATGTTTTGAAACTAATGTTGCTTAGTTTAACTTTTGATTCTTCCTCGCATCAACAAAATAATGATTCAATGACCGGTTAACTCTTTTTGCTCTCTTATGATTTTGATAAAATGTACATACATTTATTTTGCATTTGTTCCATGGGCAATATTTCGATCAATTATAATAGGAGAACCGACATTGGTCACTGAATATCCTCAAAGTGAATGTTGAACAAGTGCCGTGTTCAAGACTGCCAAGTTTTGATTCTAACACCATTGGAAGTATTAGTCATGGTGCAATTTTTACGCAACTCCATCAACTGGTTCTTCATTTTTAAACAATCCGAGATCCCAAATCGATACCATGTCCGGTCCACAAGTTACTCCATTAATAACCAAATTTTGGAACCATCCCCAATTGAAACACAATCATCACCAGTTTATCTCCGAAGTTAAGAACATTAACCCCATCCGATCTCCCAATGTGAATCCCATCCGTGTTTGGGCTTCCAAAAGTGGACACGGTGAAATGTTCAAAGTAATGTTTTTGCATCCTAAAACATTAGCCTGAACCCTTGCCTTTGGTAGTTATATCTTGTATCATTGCTTGGTTAAAAAATCAAACCTTAGGTTCTTAATTCCAAAATGAAACAAAAATAATTATTACTTAATTCTATTTATAAAAAAAGTCATAACTCTCAATAAGAAAGTAACTTACAATAGGAAGTGAACCACAATAATCATGACCTTTGCAACCTTCCTTTTATAAGGGTTCCCCGCCGAAAACTCCTCCGCAGACTATTTGAAATTTTCAATTCTATTGAAAGCGATCCATTTAGGCTCCTTGAAAGCACAGGTCGCTGGAGCCTTCACGGTTCTTGAACTTGAAGCTCAATAGGAGCCTTGCAAGGACCATCTAAGGTAGTGACTTAAAAAGATATCCCTTTAGGAATCACAATTTTGACGGAGATGTCGAGGCACATGCTTCTTTCCAAGCATCCACAATGGCTAAAACCAAATAAAAATTAAAAAGATAAATATAAAGATAAGAGATTTGGAAAATAGTTATGCATACTTTTATCTGCTAACTATAAAGTTATATGATATTTTGCTTACCTTACTCAAATTGCTTTTCCTCGCCTTTGCACCAAACTTTGCAACAACATCAATAACACCACCACCTCCTCCTCCTTGACCTTCAACGGATGATATGGACGAAGTACTATTATTAACATGGATGAAACAAAATTAAATTGAATAGCCATACTTTATTTTTATTCACTACAAAGAGAGAATGATTCCTTTTGTTTTGTTTCAAACCATCTTATATAGATAGAGTAAGGCCAAATTACAACCAATTAAACATTTTCTATTTTACTTAGCGGTAAATAATATGACCAAGTTTTGCTTACTATAATTAGCACTTTTTTTTTTGGAAGCAATTAACTCGTTAATTTGCCAACAAACTTGATATAGTAAAATAATTAACTAACACATGACTTAATATAACTATTTAAGGTTTCTATATATAAATGAAAATGAGGAATAAAATTGTCGACTTAGCTCGATTGGCATCGACCTTGTTGCACATGCAGGAGACCGTATGCTCGAGCATGTTGAAGGGCATTAATGATATCCTATATTAAGGGAGGAGTTATGAGTAGTTCTAGGCAATGTATAAAAGCGATGAGTAAAATTATCCATTACTAATTTCTTTTCTATATTGTATTAATAATTTATTATATGGTTAGAAATAGATAATTAAATATGTATGTTTAATAGTATTGAAAATTATAGTATTTTATTAATTTGAAATATTTTAAAAATAAAAATTTATTAATAATATAATAATATTAAGCTTGACTTAAGTTAATTTTATATAAAAATAAAATCACCCATAAAGGTTAAGTCATTCTAGAGTCAAAGAAAAAGGGCTTATTTTTCGTTGACTTGTGTTATTTTCCATTGACCAAACTGTTTTCCATGAGACAAACACGAAAATGTAGAAAATATTTTTGGAAACCATTTTCAATGAAACAAACAGAACTTGCCTTAATTGAGTTGGTATCACGAGCCAAAGGGAACCAACTTTGGTCGGTAGATTACTTGAATTCAAAGTCTCATTGCAATTTCATATAATTATTCCATGTATCAGAATGGTATACAAGTTTAGTTATAATGCTACTAAGTATCGTTAATAAACATAATATGCAAGTATGCTTTTATTTTATTTCAATTTATTGGTAAGGTTTTTTTTTAAAATAATATCCATTCAACGAAAAAAATTACAAGTGAGGATCAAATCTTGATAAATGTACTAAATAAGATGTAAATACAAAATGAATTACAAAAGAAAATCATACTTTGTTTGAATCAAGTTGAAAACTCTATCATATGTTGGTGTTTAGCCATTAGGGTCATGAAGGTTAGACCTTGATGTGTATAGTTTTGTCATGCCTTCACTGTTACAATGGGCACACCTCAAGCACCCAATAAATGCGAAAAGCTAGAGCAAAAATAGGCAAACTAAAGCTTCTCGAGAGCTCTCAAAATGGGAAATCAAGCCTTAGCGAGGAGCCAAGGAATGCAATATTATGTTGAAAAGAAGGCTCATTCAAATCTCATTGGGCACAGCCGATACTATGCCGGATAATACAAAATTCAATGAGATGGAAGATAAAGGGGAAGGAGGGTTGATTTTCAGCCATATAATCGCAACAACCACTCGCCAAATTAAAGATTAAGGCCTTACTTTAATAGCAATGTTGACAACTTTAAAAGCTCAGATTTAAATTACTCTTGCCACTAATTCAAAAATATTTATAAAAAATAATAATTTAAATAATATAAATTAATAAAAATTCATAAATTATTTTAAAAATTACACAATTGTCGCCTCCTATTACCTATATTTATCAAAGGAAAACGGTAAAACATATGCAATTACCAAGCCCGATTTTGGGAAATTTAGGTTGGTGGGAAAAACCTATTACGACTAAAAGGCATAGTATGAAATTCTTCAATCCTATTATCTCCTCTAAACGATCAAAACTTAAGCCCCATGGCATCCCTCTATCTTTCTTTGATTTCTCCACTTTTATCGTGTTGTCTAAGATCACCCTAACATCAATCCTACCATTATCCAAGTGAGAACAGGTGTTCACGAATACATTAAACTGAAAAACATTCACTTTGTTTTACCCTCTTTTATCATTGAAGATTATGGGATTGGAGTTTTTTTAAAAATAAAAATAAAAACACTTACTCAGGCTACATCGGTGTGAGAGAGGCCATGATGGGATGGGTTCCAATATTAGTTGAAGAATTAAGGGATGGAAATCCCTAAGAAGAGTGATAATCCTGTTATGATAAGGTTTCTCATGTAATTCATGTTTCTGGATTGCAGACATGATAATCTAACAGAACCTGCAATGAACAAAGCAACAATATTTTCATTAAGGTTACTAAGATTAGATAAACCAATTTTTAGGCCTAAATGAAATAATTTTTTTTCATCTTGGTCCATATTTGTCTTTGACAAAATTGGGAAATTTTGTCATGAACTTGGATTCGGATGATGTAACACTTTTTAATTTCTGAGCCATCACCTAAAATTTTAAAATCTATAAAATGTAAGAAATATATTAAAATATTAATTAAAAAATCGTGATGGCATAGTAGAATTTAGTAATATCATTTAAGTGTACTTTAAAGGAATATAAATTTATCAAGTTCCTAAACTAATATGACCTTTTATGCTAAAAAAATTTATATCGAGCTCAATTTGAATTAGTCGAGTAAAGATCTATATGACACCTAAACTCAACCAGAGGTCCGACTGGATTTGAGACATATTTTCCAACGAGGTGATTCTCTAAAACTACCGAAATCACACCAACCATCCATACTCACCATACATATAAAATATTTCATAAAAGCATTTACTCCTAAGAGCATGCTTTTCTAAATTAAACTATAAGTCATATAATGCGAATAAGTGACTGATTTCGCAAGTCAGACTAGTCAAAAATGTCTCGTTAGTTCATATGGGTAGTATCATATAATTCAAACAAAAATTCACAAACAAGCAAACATGGAGATTAAAAATCCCAAATTTTAAAATAAACCAAAAATCCAATTACAACCCTTTAAAAATTATTTTAAATTGTCTAAAATTATCTAAGCCCCATTCCAATTTCTAGGTGGAAATGTCCCATATTACCTTTTTGGGATTTTATAAGCTCAAGCATATCTGAAAAACAAAGTTTGTGTGATGGATCATTGAACTGCTCCTTTCCGTTATCCCATGCACTACTTATCGTGAAGGGAGATGAAAGCAAAGAGATGAGCTCAGAAAGCTCATTGAATACACATGTACACAACACAAGAAGAGACATCAATAATTTATGTACTAAACAATACTAAAATTTTGAGTAATATATATATTGATAATAAACTAAGTTTTCTTCTAAAGCTAAACAAATGTTCAAAAATATTTATTTTCAAAACTTCGACTGCTTACTAGGCCATTTTGGTGGCTAATGTAATCTTTCGAATTCAAGTCTAACGTCTAGGCCAGGTTGGGCCATAAGATTTTTGAAAATTTTATTTTTCTATAGGAAATTAAATCCAAGATTACTGTAA
The DNA here is from genome assembly GCF_025698485.1 of Gossypium arboreum. Lineage (NCBI taxonomy): Eukaryota > Viridiplantae > Streptophyta > Magnoliopsida > Malvales > Malvaceae > Gossypium > Gossypium arboreum. The sequence goes on from NW_026440392.1 coordinate 35,209, forward strand.
AAAATTTAGATAAATTGTAAACTTTATATTGTGAACATTTAGGAGGATAAATAATGCTTTAACTTTTGTTTGAAAACTATAGATATACTTTAGATTTAAAACTTTCAAAGATCACTATGAACACCCAAGGCGCGTGGTAGGGTTGGCCATGTAGGTGCACCTATAGAGTTACCCACCGCCGGGAGAAAACCCAATACCGGAGGAGGATTATGTTGGGAACAAAATGGTGACGAGACGATGACCTGTGATGTTGAGGATTTTACAAAGGGTTGCGGAGCCCAAACGGATTGGGGAGCTGGGATCTGCTGGAGAGGTTCGAATGAATGCGTTAGAAATGTTCAAAGGCGTTGCTGGAACAAATCCAACGGTGGTGAGTATTGGATGGAGTCTGGAGAGAATTGTGAAGGATTTAGACTGCATTTGGAGAAGAAGTTGAAGAGCACTATGTCCACCCTAAGAGAAGAGGCATATCATTAGTGGTAGTTGCCATAAGAGGTATGCAAGTAGACCGCATAAATTGAAAATACTTTCAAGAGGCCTTCCAAAAAGTATTTGGGCATTAGGTATACGGAGGCTCGGAGGCTCAAATTTATCGATCTAAAACAAGGAGACAAGTCGTGGCGAATATGAGGTTGAATTCCGAGGCTCAAGTATATGCTCAAGTGGGTCACCATGAAGTAGGATAAATGCTTGAGGATCGAAAATGGGATGCTTTACCTCAAGATTCAAGTTGCTCCACACTAAAAATGAGTGTTTTAGACCATAATGGAGAAAGCCAATTTAGTGGAAGAGATTAAACTAGTGAATCACGAACAACGAGAGAAAATTAAGGTCCGGTTAAAAGATATTTGGGTTCCACTAGTTCAAAATTTCATCTTGTAAAACAATTTAGAGAGGGTAGACCGCACAAGGCACAATAACTAACTCTAGCGGTAAGGTTTACCACGTAAATATTATGGAAACTACAACTTGGGAGATTGTCGAAGAAGATGGGTGCTTGTTTGAAATGCGGATTAATGGTGCATTTGATGAAAGATTGTTCTCGCCGACTAATCAAGCACAAACTTTGACCCAAAATCAAGGAGTGGGCTAGCTACCTCTAAAGGGTCATATAAAATAGGGCTACAAATAATGTAGCAATAGGCACGATTAGAACCGAGGCTAGGCAACCAACCCTTGTTTAACATCGTTAGAGGTCGGAGGAGGGATGTGTCGATGTCATCCCAAGTATTTTTTCCATTAATTCAATCTCATAAATTGACCTTAATTGAAATAGGATCCAACCATTCGTATGTTACATGTAATATGCCCGATAAATTAGGTGTTGTGGTAAAGGAAACCATTATTGATATAACCATAGCAAGCTCCTTAGATAGCCCGTTATTATAAATAAAGTCTATAAGAGATGTCCATTAGAGGTTTAAAGGGTAGTGCTCTAGTAGACCTTATGGAGTCCATTTCGAGTTTGATTTAATTATAGGTATGGATTGGTTATCGAACACCGGCCTTCCGAGTTGTTGCAACCTATCAAAATACCTTAGTCAAGTAGGAGCGAATAATGATGGACTTTGTTAGTGGGTTACCTTTAACACCTACTAAGAAAGATCTAACTTGGGTAATAGTAGACCGGACTAAGTCAACACACTTTTTCCTGTTTGTAAAGATTACTATTTAAAAACGGTTAAGTTCTATATTTCGAGATAGTGCGGTTGCATAGGTTGCCCATATCGAAATCTCCGATCAAGATGGAATTGTTAGTTGGATACGATTATTCTATGTGTTATTATTTAATATGTTTTAATGACTGCTGCTCTTATTTTCTTATGAAGTGACTCACACTAAGCGCCATAGCTAAATCCCCATTTATTTCCATCCTTATAGATAACCCACCAAGTTAAAACGTGACGCGACATCCGAGGGTCTCATTTCGTTTTATTTATTGAATTATTTAGGCTTATTATTCAATTTATTTAATTATTCAAAGTTTTAATATATTTTATTTTGAACTATGGCATGGAATTTAGGGTTTAAGTTTTGTTTTTGTATTGCATGACACGTAAATAGAATTTAAGGATGCCACTATAGTTAATTATAAACCCCATTTTTATTAAAAATACATGCTATTATCACTTTTCCATTGCTAAAAGAGATGAGCTTAAAAGCTCGGAATTCACGAGTACACAACACAAGAAAACACATCAATAATTCACAAACTAAATAACTCACTTATAGACAAATCATATAAAACAGTTCGACATAAATAGTTCTACACGTAGGTGGTTTGCATACAATCGGTTGGCATGTCACTAATTCACATATAATCAACCCCTTTAGTTTAGTGATATATTATCGGTCGTGAAAATGAAACATAATTAAATAATATACTCATTGGGTAAACGGTTCTCCTAAAACACACCCTAAGACTCATAGAGTCACTCTAATCTCCATATAAGTGTAGCACAATGCTCACACTCTTCAAAAACACCCTTACGATCCCGGTGAATGAAGAATTACTCGACATTCCCTTATTTCTCCATCAAATCATTAGGCCATAATGCCCTATCACATTACATAGGTGAGCACTCACGATCCTATGGCAAGCCAACTATATTTAATGGTTCCAAAATTCACAATGCCAACATATCGTAGTAATACACATTTATGATCATGTCATTTTAGGCTCACAATTTTAATAGAGCTCACATACCACAACACATCATAGAATAGCTTACAAAATAGAAAATTAGGCATAAAACAACAACATAGTAGATTTAGGGTTCGCACACCGCATATATATACATTTATATATAATAGATAGAACAAAAATTTTTAATGCAAAGGTATGTAAATATATTTTTATATTAAAACCCACGCATGCATACATATAATACAAAACCCTTTTAATGCAAAGTTATGTACATATATTATTTATAATAACCTTTGCGCATGCATTCATTATATATAACAATTCCCTTTTACATCAATGTATATATACTACATAAATTAAAAGCCACAAACCTATATATAATATATAACAGTACACACAAATTATATTATATAACAAAATTTAGAGGCCTTATATATATATATATATTATATTTAACCTAACCCTAGACGCATGTATACATTTTACTCAAGGTTCGATAGCATGTAAAAACACACGACAGAGATTCATGCTAAGAGTTCGCATAACGATAGATGAGGTTTGCACAATGCATGGAAGAGGTTCACATGCACATATTGTGACAGCCTAATTTGGCCCTAGTCGGAAAGTGGTTTGGATCACAAACCGAGTCACAAAAATAATTAAATGTTATATTCTATGTTTATTATATGTGAAAGTGCATTGTGAAAATTTCTGAAAATGCTATAGGCTAAATTGTAGTGGCAAATAATTTGTAGTGCAAAATAAGAGGATTTGCATGTCAAACCCCCATTTTTACATGTAGTGGCCAAGGTGATGGGTATTAGATAAAATATGCATTTTAGCATTGTAATAGCTATAATGGATGGTGGGCATGATAAGCTTTTGTGTAAAATTTTTATTGAAGTTATGGCTTAGTTATGACACAAATTAATATATCATTTATGTGTCATAAAATGTTGGGGAGTAAGAATAACAAAAAAAGGATGGAAAGAAAAAAGTTTTGTTCATTCTTGGTTCTTCATAGCCGAAAATAGGAGAGCAAGAGGGGAGATCTCTTGAATATTCGGTCACTTGGGAAGAAAATCCAAGGTAAGTTCATGGTACTTTGCTTCTATTTTGATGTTCATGGGTTCTTCTTGATTCTACCTTAACTCATGAAGCATATTTTAGTTTTTGGTTGTGTTGTGAGCATTTGATCATGAATTTAAAATGATGAAATGGAGATTATGCTTAATTAAAACCATAGATATGTGATGATTGATTGGTGATATACATGTTTAAATAACATGCATGCAAGGTTTTGTGAAGGAGTGATTTGGTAATAAATCTGCTTGGGACAGCAGAGTAACGTGACTTTGGAAAATCACCATAAATTGTGGGAGATGAGTTAGAAGCTGAATAAATTATGGAATTAAAGCTTAATGAGTCTCGCTTTATAAAATAAACCGTTACAAAGGAATTGCCGATAATGAGATATTTGAAGTGATGTGACAGGTCGAATGACTTCTAGATCCTCTGTTCTATTTTTATAAAATCATTATAAATTGTAAAAAATGGTCATAAGATGAAATTTATATTCTTAGACTCCTTAATGAGTTTAGTTTCAAATGAAATAAACGAAAACATTTTGAATTCTGTATAATGAGAAATTGATTCGTAGTGAAGAGTGGTCGATTAGTCAAGAACAAACAAGGAAACTTTAAAAAAATCTGGTATTGATTTCAAACTAAAATTCTGAAAATTTTATGGATAGAATATATATGAGTCTATTTTCAGGAAAATTAATGGAAATTGATTTGGAGTTTGTAGCTCCTGTAACACCCCAAACCCGAGACCATCGCCGTGTCGGACCGGGTTAACAAACCAAGTTCACATGTTTTTGCCCACCAATTTGACATTTCCAGTCAGGCTGGAAAACTGCGTCACTGTCGCCTTAAAATCATATCTCGAGTTTCAAAACTCGGAAACTGGTTTCAAATTTTCCTGAATTTAGACTCATATATACATCCATGGATTTATTTCTAGGATTTTGGTCGGGCCAATTGGTACAGTTTATTAGTTAAAGTTACCCAAGTTACAGGGATCGACTGCTCTGACCTTCGCGCGGTATAACTTGAATATCTCTCTGCACAGGGCTTTAATGCTGGTGTCGTTTGTTTCTAATGAAACTAGACTCAAAATGGAATCTGTACATATAAGGTATATCTCCTAATTCTTTTTGGATAATTTATAGTGAATTTTTAAAGTTGCGACAGGGAACCCAGAAACCATTCTGGCCCTGTCTCACAATAGCTTTAATATCTCTTAACCTGTAACTCCTATGACCGTTTCGTTTCTTCCATATGAAAATAGACTCATCAAGGTTCATTTACATAGCTTATTCACTATTTGATTCCATTCCTATGAATTATGGTGATTTTTCACATTCACGCCACTGCAGCTGGCAGCATCTGTTTTAAGGTAGGACTTACCTATTTGGTAGTCTCCATGATTCAACTAATCTTGCCATACATAGGTTCATATATGATCATTTTAACCATGCCAATGGCTGATCATATGACCAACATTCCCATTTCCAAACCATAGCCACATCATGACCCCAAATATATATACATACAACCCACAATAAGTCTAAGTTCATGCTCCCTTTTCGAGCCATTTTATGGCCATACATACTTACATTACAACGTATTTAACAAACAAGAGGTAGTCCTATACATGCCATCTCAAGTTCAACCAAAATTTATACCAAAATGGAGGCTTGATAGGTGGATGACTTCACTTCAACGATCCCAAACCGATTGCCTCGAGCAAAATCTAGAAAACTAAGAGCCAAAGCAACGGGTAAGCATTTTTATGCTTAGTAAGTCTCAAGGAATATAATGAACTATAATTTACAGCAATACATTCACATAGCCAAATGCATCATTTCATTAATACACATTCTTACTTCATACTTCATCATTGTATAAGTTCGCAGCATCAATCAATTCAATAACTGAAATTCATTAGTCGATTGAGCAATGTTGCTCAAACACGCCACTTTCCAATGCACATATAACGACCTTATCCTTTTGTCCGAGTGTACTAATTAAATTCATTTCAGCAACCAACACTCACCTCCAGCCCAAGATTCTTCGAATATAACCGGATATAATCACGCACAAATGCCTTCGGTCTTAGCCCGGATAGAATAACTCCCAATGCCCGG
>NW_026440393.1:0-43385 GCF_025698485.1 Gossypium arboreum
TGTAATACTATTGCCGAATGTGAAAATACTATACTTGAGTAATGAATATGATTGGATTATTGATGGTATGGTAATTGCATAAGGCTATTATCCGAATAGCTAAGAACGTAAGGTAGTAAGATAAAAATTTTACCATGTCGTTCCGTATGTCATAGATCATTAAAATGTGGATACCAATATATGTACCAAAGCGGTTGAATGAGCTAATTTATTTGTTTAAGCTCAAGATCCTAAAGGAGAGGCGTCCAACAAGGGGAAATCGAAGATCATCGAGTAGCCGACTTGGAATTAATTACCGAACACAAAGTAAGTGATTAAGCACATATGTTTGATATTGCTTAAATGATTGGAAAATCTATGAAATTGTGTTTAATGGAATGCTATATATGTATAAATGAAATTGTATGTGTATGGAGTGAGGATAATTGTTGAATGTAAAAGAAATAGTGGAATGTGTAGAAAGTTTGCTTCCGGCACTGTGTGTGCGGGCAATACGTGTGTATGGTGTGAGATTGGCACTAAGTGTGCGTTTGGAAATATAAGGCACTAAGTGTGCATGCTGGAAAAATATGACACTATGTGTGCAAGCTGGAAAAATACTGACCTTGGGTGTGCGAGCTCGGAGGGTATGGCAATTGTGTGTGCGGGCTTAAATTACGTGGCACTAAGTGTGCGAAATCGAGTAGTAAGCACTGTGTGTGCGTACTCTATATATAGGAGGTGTGTCTCCATTGAATTGAGTATGGACAATGGATCGGGTAAGTACCTCGAGCTCATGACGAATAGAGAATACGTTCATGCTTGGGGTTGAATTGGTAAGCCTTAAATCTATGTGATGATTGAAATTGTATGGTTGTGCTGGTGTGAAAAATAAAATAGAATAAAATAAATAAAAATAAAGAACACATAAATTTTACGTGGAAACCCTTTGGGAAAAAACCACAGGCAGAGGAGAAGAAAATTCACTATGTCGAAAAATTTTTACTCAAATACAAGAGGAATAGACTATGTCTATTTATAGGCTTGCAAAGCCATATTCTAGTAGGATTGAAACACCTTATCCTAATCAATATAAAATAGATGGAGTTTAATAAGGTTTAAAACCTTATTCTAAAATAAAATAAAAGAAGTCTAGTTCTATATGGATTTTACTTTTATTTTATTTTCCATCGTATTTTATTTAAATAAGAATTTGGGTCACTTAATTCTAACAATCTCCACCTTGACACAAATTCTCAATGAACAAGTTCTTCATCGCGAACTTTCAATAAACAAGTTCTTCACCTCTTCCAAAAACCCCTTAAGGGTTTAACTTCAACAATGAACACCAACCAAGTCTAAGCAATGCTCAAACTTGGTTATAGGAAGTGATTTAGTCATCATATCTGCAGGATTTTCATGAGTGCTAATTTTGCTCACAACAATATCACCACGAGCAATAATATCACGAACAAAATGATACCGAATATCAATGTGTTTTGTTCTCTCATGAAACATTTGATCTTTTGTAAGAAAGATGGCACTGACCGTCACAAAATATGTGCTGATTTGAAGGTCTTCATTGAGTTCACTAAATAGTCCCTTCAACCAAATAGCTTCTTTACAAGCCTCAAGAATCGCCATGTACTCAGCTTTGGTAGACAAAGCGAGCGTAGTTTGCAAAGTGGCTTTCCAACTAATTGCACAACCTCCGATTGTAAAGACGTAACTGTGAGAGATCTTCTTCTATCAAGGTCTCCAGCAAAATCAGCATCAACATACCCTATAACTCCATCTTTAGTTCTTCCAAACTGTAAGCAAACATTAGTAGTGCCTCGTAAGTATCTTAAAATCCTTTGAATCGCTTTCCGGTGTTCTTTACCGAGATTCGCTATGTATCGCTAAGCTTGACCGACGCGCATATGATAAATCCGACGTGAACAAACCATAGCATACATGAGAGATCCCTCTTGCACTAGAGTATGGAACATGTGACATGTACTCAATCTCATTATCGATTGAGGAGATAAGGCCGATGAAAGTCGAAATGGGTCGCTAAAGGAGTACTAACAGGCTTAGCACTCTGCATATTGAACACGCAAAGAACTTTCTCAATGTACCCCTTCCGACTTAGGTACAATTTACTTGCTTTTCTATCTCGAGAATCTCCATACCAAGTATCTTCTTTTTGGTCCTAAATCTTTCATCTCAAATTCTTCACTTAGTTGGGCTTTAACCTTTCTTATCTCTCTTTTATCTTTTGTTGCTATCAACATGTCATCAACATAAAGAAGTAGATACACAAAAGAACCATCAACTTTTTCTTAAAGTAGACACAACTGTCAAAACTACTTCTTTTGAAATCATGAGAAGTCATAAAGGAATCAAACCTCTTGTACCCTTTGTCTTGGTGATTGTTTCAAACCGTAAAGGGACTTTTTCAACAAGCAAACATAGTCCTCTTTTTCGAGACTATAAAACCCTCGGTTGTTGCATGTAAATATCTTCCTCAAGTTCTCCATGCAAAAATGCGTTTTACATCTAACCGCTCAAACTCCAAATCATGCATGGCAACAATACCAAGCAAAGCTCGAATCGAACTATGCTTAACAACTGGAGAGAACACATCTGTGAAGTCCACTCACGGAATTTGATTGTAACCCTTTGCAATAAGCCTTGCTTTATATCCGGGTTCTTCAACTCACGAGTCCCTTCTTTCTTTTTAAACACCCATTTACAACGAAATGCCTTTTTACCTTTAGGAAGTTTTACAAGATCCCATGTTCTGTTTTTGTGGAGTGATTCCATCTCCTCTTGCATAGCAAACATCCACTTTTACGAGTCTTCACGACTAATCGCCTCGTAATAATTAAATGACTCTTGATTAGCATCTATATCTTCACCACATTTAAAGCATAAGCAACTAGATCAACCTCGGCATACTTCTTTGGAGGTTTAATTTCTCTTCTTGTCTGTTTTTGGCAATAGAGTATTGCGGTGAAGAAGCAACTCTATTCTCAATTTTGTCTTGGCTTGAGGAGTTGATTACGTATTGTCGATGCTCCACCGCTTTTGGTTTTCTTTATTGGAAGAGTCTTTAAGAGATAAGTTAGGTAGCATAGCGTTTCATCAAAAACAACATCTCGCTAATCACAACTTTTCTATTTTCAGGACACCATAACTTATAGCCTTTTACACCACTTTATAACCAAGAAAACGCATTTAATGGATCTCGGTTCCAATTTTCCATTATCAACATGAGCATACGCAGACACCCAAAAATCTTTAAATCGAATAATTAGCGGGATTACGGACCATACCTCTTGTGGAATCTTTTTCTCAATGGCAACGGATGGAGATCGGTTGATCAAAAACATGCGAGAGGTCATACGCCCAAAATGACTTCGTAAGTTGGCATTTGACAACATACATCGAACCTTCTCCATGATCGTTCATTCATTCGTTCGTAACGCCGCGTTTTTTGTGGAGTATGATGAACTGTCAAGTGTCTCATGATCCCTTCGACTTGCACAATCTATTAAACTCATCGTAAGCGTAACTCTAAGCCATTGTATGCATGCGGAGGTATTTTATCATTTTCCGTCTATTTTTCAATCATAATTTTCCAAGACTTAAACGTGGAAAACACATCGCTTTTACGCTTGGGAAGAATGCCCAAACTTTTCGGAAAAATCATCAATAAAGGTTAGCATATAATTAGCTCCACCTCTCGAAGGCACTCTGGACGGCCCCCACGATCGAATGGATATACTCCAACGTTTCCTTCGTGTTATGGATTCCTCTAGTGAATCGAACTCTCTTTTGCTTCCCAAAACACAGTGCTCACAGAAATTCGGTTTGCAAATTCCTTGCCCATTAAGAAGTCCTCTTTGCTTAATTTCGCCATGCCATTCTCACTCATATGCCCTAGGCGCATATGCCAAAGTTTAGTAATATCATCATCGACAAGGAAGAGGAAGCGGCATTTGCATCACTAGTAATGAGAGAACCACATAAAACATATAACTTGGCAATCTTTCTTTGCCCTTTCATCACAACAAGGACCCTTTGGAAATTTTAAAACCCCACTTTCATTTGTGTATCTGCACCCTTTTGAATCAAGAGTACTCAACGAAATTAAATTTCTTTTCAATTCGGAACATGCCGCACGTCACTAAGTGTTCGACAACTCCATCAAACATCTTAACTTTAATTGTTCCAACACTGCGATTTTACATGAAGCATTATTTCCCATCAAAACAACACCTTCGAGACATTGTTTCATAAGTTGTAAACCAATCCCGATTGGGACTCATGTGGAAGGTGCACTGAATCAAGTATCCACTCGCCACTTTAGAATCATTGATGAAGCAACTAGAAGTTCACCATCATTGTAGTCTTCTACAACATCGACTTCACCGAATTTTTCGGGTTGTTTTCCCTTTTGATTCGCATGACCTCCCTTTTAATCTTATTTTGTAGCTTATAGCTTTTCAGATTTAATGTGCCCTTTCTTCTTGCAGAAGTTGCAAGTTTTACCTCTGTTTGAAGATTTCGATCTACCCTTAGATTTACCACGAGGATTCCGTTCCTGTGTTCTACCACGATCATCATCAACATTCCGGTCTTGTCTCCCACGAACAATGAGACCCTCTCCCTGAGAGTTGGGTTTAACCACAAGATGCTTCATCTTATCATACGAGGTTAAAGAATCATAAACCTCATCAAGCGTGAGAGACTCATGGCTATATAAAATCGTGTCTCTAAAGGTTGAATAAGACGGGCAACGAACAAAGTAGAATCAACCCTAGATCTTCCTTATCATCTTGAACCTCCATGGCCTCCAAGTTTGAGAGAATTTCTTTAAACACTTTGTTAAGTGTTCGTGTACTGACGCACCTTCCTCCAAACGATGAGCATAAAGACGCCGCTTCATATGCAACTTGCTTGTTAGAGTTTTCGACATACATATTTGTTCTAGCCTCTTCCATAATGCGTGGCAGTTTTCTTTCATCACATCCCGCAAAATTTCGTTGGACAAATGCGAGATGTAATTGTGTTAATGCCTTTCGATCCTTACGCTTCTTCTCTTCATCATTAATGTCGAAGGCATCTTATCTATCCTAGCGGGGCATCCTCTAGATCCATCGTGCAAGAACCGCTTGCATCTTAATTTGCCACAACGCAAATCGGTGTTGCGATCCAACAATGAATTTCATACTTCAAAGACGCCATTACCGTGATCGAGATGAATAACCCGGAAGCTCGATACCAATTTGTGAAAAATAAAATAGAATAAAATAAATAAAAATAAAGAACACATAAATTTTACGTGAAACCCTTTCGGGAAAAAAACCACAGGCGAGAGGAGAAGAAAATTCACTATGTCGAAAAATTTTTACTCAAATACAAGAGGAATAGACTATGTCTATTTATAGGCTTGCAAAGCCATATTCTAGTAGGATTGAAACACCTTATCCTAATCAATATAAAATAGATGGAGTTTAATAAGGTTTAAAAACCTTATTCTAAAATAAAATAAAAGAAGTCTAGTTCTATATGGATTTTACTTTCATTTTATTTTCCATCGTATTTTATTTAAATAAGAATTTGGGTCACTTAATTCTAACAGCTGGAAAATGAGTTAATGTGTAAAAATGCTTCGATTATCTTGTTGTGTAGAATATGAAATGTGGATGTATGACTTGGTACGAGATTGGACCGAAAGGTCCGAGGTATTATGGTATAGATTCGATATGGATGAGTACCTAGCCTCGTTTGTTGTACATGTTGTAGTAACTTTATCAGTGGATTGATGAATGCTTATGACTTACTGAGTTGTAAACTCACTCGGTGTTTTTCTTGTCACCCATTTTAGGTCTCTCGGACTCGTATTGTTTGCGTGATCGGGACCGTTGTTGAAGTCATCACACCGACTGAAATCTTGTGGTATTGTTTTCGTTGTTGAAGAACATTTGGCATGTATAGGCTATTATATTTTGTCGAATTGTGGGTTGTAAACTTTAAGCCATGTGAAAATGGCCTATGTGGTCGTCGAGTGGGATGCTAGAACCTATAGCAACGAGTCTTAGAAACTCTAATTTTGATAAGGTGGCCATAATTTGTGTCATGTATGGTGGATGATTAAGGCCAAGGAAAGATTCATGAAATTGGCATAGTTCATCTGCAGTAACTGTTGCGGACAGCAGCAGTGAGATGAGATTGAAAAATCACTAAAAATAGTAGAAGTAGAATTAAATAGTGAGTAAATTATTGAATTGAACCTTGATGAATCTATTTTTATATAGACGAAATGAAACGACCATATGAGCAGTATACTGAGAAATATTAAAGTTCTCGTGAGACAGGGCCAGAACGGTTTCTGGGTCCCCTGCCACGACTTTGAAAATTTACCATAAATTATCCAGAAAGAATTAGGAGTCATGCCTTATATGTACAGATTCCATTTTGAGTCTAGTTTCATTAAAAACAAATGGCACCAGTACTAAAGCCCTGTACAGAGAGATATTTAAGTTGTAACGCGCGAAGGTCAGAGCAGTCGATCCCTGTAACATGGGTGACTTTAACTAATAAACTGTACCAATTGGCCCGACCAAAAATTCTAAAAGTAAATCCATGGATGGGTATGTGAGTCTAAATTCAGGGAAAATTTACGAAACCAGTTTCCGAGTTTTGAAACTCGAGATATGATTTTTAAGGCGACGGTGACGCAGTTTTCCAGCCTGACCGGTAATGTCAAATTGGTTGGTACCTTGAGAGGATTTGGCCGTTAACCCCTCGTGTCCGACACCGGCGACGGTCACGAGTTAGGGGTGTTACAATTTTATTGGTATCAGAGCCATGGTTTAGTCGGTTCTAGGACTACCATAGAGCGTGTGAGTCTAGCTATACATGCCAAATTGTTAGTGCTTAATAATGTGATGACTTCGACGGTGTTTTGATTAGCGATGGAACCCGGATAGAGACCCTTGGCGGATGACGTTGAAAGTGTAGCGGCTGCTCTGCGCAAGGGACACCGCTGTTGAGCCTCAGTCATCCGCGAATAATCAAAATGAAGGGCGAAACAAGCCTTCTTCAACATGATGAATGAGTGGGTCGCATAATATGCCCGAACCAATCCGGTGTCCAACCATTCCGAATTTAAATAATCCACCCCAAGAGCCCGTGATGCCATCTGCCATCGATCTGTGAGGCTGAGTAAACCACCGTGGACTTGATTAGGAAGCGTGGGGCGAGGAGTTTAAGGCCATAGTTACAAGCGATGCCGAAAGGCCGAGAGTTCGCTTGATAACACCATTAGAGTGTTTGATGAACTGTCATGCACACCCGATGAATGTCTTAAGTGTGCTATATCGTTGTTATGAGACTCGACCTACTATTGGTGGAGGACCTTGATTTCCATAGTCCCAAAGGAACAAGTTACTTGGGATTTCTTTCAAACGAATTTCGGAAGAAATATATTAGTCAACGGTTCATCGATCGAAGCGTAAGGAGTTCACGGAACTCAAGCAAGGCCAGATATGATCAGATCTCGAATCTGAACATGAGTTCGTAAGACTTAGTCGGTATGCTCTGGAGTGTGTGGCTGATGAGGTTGCTATGTGCAAAAGATTCGAAGAAGGATTGAATGAAGAGTTAAAGTTACTAGTGGGAATTTTGGAGATAAAGAAGTTCGTGACACTAGTCGAACGAGCTCGCAAGGCGGAAGAACTTGGGAAGGAGAAGAAGAAGGCTGAATTTGAAGCAAGAGATTACCGTAAAAGATCAACGAGTAAAGCTCCGTTCTCATTGTAAAGAGGTTCGTGGAGGACACGATGAAGTCGAGGCATTGGGAATTTCCATTAGAGCCCGACCATTGACGGACTCCAGAGCTACATCGGTAGCTAGTGTGGGCAATAATCGTCAAGAGAGACTGAATGTCCCCAATGTGGAAGACGACACCTAGGTGAATGTTGGGGTAAGTCATTGCTAAGACTTTATTACGGATGTGGTTCAAGGACCACTTCATTAGGGATTGCACGAGCTAGATGAGAAGAATAAGATGCAAGGTGCGAGATCTAGTGGAGCTGACAGGTGAGGTAGACCCCGAGGGTTTCGGGAGGTAGGGGTGGTAATCGATGGGAGCCAGCGATACTACTGTTCGATCCGAGACTCGAGCTCTGCTAGAGCATATGCCATCCGCGCACGAGAGGAGGCATCCTCCCTAACGTTATCTTTGGTACTTTTACTCTCTTTGATACTAGTGTGATTGCATTGATTGACCCCGGCTCTACTCATTCATATGTATGTGAAACTTTAGCATCCAAAGAAGACTCTACTGTTGAGTCTCTCGAGTTCGTAATTCGAGTGTCAAACCCTTTGGGTCAATACGTACTCGTTGATAAAGTGTGCAAGAGATGCCCCTAATAATTCGAGAATCTGTTTTTGCCGATCCGATGCTTCTACCATTTGATGAATTCGATGTTATTCTTGGTATGGATTGGTGACCGTACATGATGCAAGTTGGTGGATCGCAAAGGAAAACCATTGATTTGAGGAGTGCAAATAATGAGGTAGTCCGAGTCGAGTCTCTTGATTTAAAAGGAGTGCGGCGATAATATCTTCTATGACCACTCGGAGATTGTGAAAAGGGTGTGAAACATACCTTGCGTATGTGTTGGAAAGTAAAGAGACGGAAAAGAAACTCGAATCGGTATCGATGGTTTGTGAGTATTCAGATGTTTTCCGAGGAGTTACCGGATTGCCACCGGTTTGAGAAGTGGAATTCGCATCGGTTGTACCGAGCACTACGCCGATCTCAATAGCTCCGATCGTATGGCATTAACGGAGTTAAAGGAATTGAAGGTTCAATTACAAGAATTGACGGATAGAGGTTTCGCCGACCGAGTTTTTCTCCATGGGCGCACCAGATTGTTTGTGAAAAAGAAGGACGGAAGCATGAGGTTGTGCATCGACCACCGTCAACTCAATAAAGTGACGATAAAGAATAAATATCCGTTGCCACGAATTGACGATCTGTTTGATCAATTAAAGGGAGCCTCGGTGTTTTCAAAGATAGATTTGAGGTCGGGATACTATCGGTTGAGGGTCCGAGAATCGGACATACCCAAAACCGCTTTTAGAACAAGGTACGGTCACTACTTAATTCTTGGTGATGCCGTTTGGGCTCACTAATGCCCTACGGTGTTTATGGATTTAATGAATAGAATTTTCAGGCCATACTTGGATCGGTTCGTAATTGTATTTATCGATGACATTTTGGTCTATTCGAGAGATGGCCGAACATCTTTGAACACCTAAGGCTAGTGTTGCAAATCTTACGAGATAAGCGATTATACGCAAAGTTCAATAAATGTGAATTTTGGTTGAAAGAGGTTAGCTTTTGGGGCACGTGGTGTCCGCATCGGTGTCGTGGTGGACCGAACAAAATTTCGACCATAGTCAATTGGAAACCTCCAAGGAATGTTACGAAGTTAGAGCTTTTGGGGCTTGCGGTTATTACCGACGATTTGTAAAGGTTTCTTAATGATAGCCACGCCAATGACGGCTACTCCAAAAGGATGTTAAGTTGAATGGACGGAGAAATGTCGAAAAGTTTCGATCAACTGAAAACTTATTTGACTAAAGCCCCAATTCTAGTGCAACCCGAATCGGGCAAAGAGTTTGTCATTTATAGTGACGCATCCCTACTTGGGTTGGGTTGCGTATTGATGCAAGAAAGGCGAGTTGTGGCGTATCGTCGAGACAATTAAAGCCACATGAGAAAAATTATCCGACCCATGATCTCGAATTGGTCGCCATCGTATTCGCCTTATAGATATGGCGACATTACGTATTTGGTGAGAAGTGCCATGTGTATTCGGATCACAAAAGTCTCAAATATTTGATGACCCAAAGAGACTTAAATCTGCGACAAAGGCGATGGCTCGAGTTGTTAAAAGATTATGAGCTCGTCATTGATTATCACCGGGAAAGGCTAATGTGGTTGCGGATGCCTTAAGCGTAAATCACCGTTTGCTTCTGACGATGAATGTACACTTGTCTATCCTACTCGACAATGTGTTAATAGTCGAATTAAAGGCCAAACCATTGTTGGCTCATCAAATTCGGGAAGCTCGTAAAGTTGATGAGGAGTTGCTTGCAAAAGCGGCCGAGTGTGTTCGAACAAGGAATCGGAGTTTCAAATTGATGATGACGATTGTTTGAGGTTCATAAGTCGTCTGTGTGTTCCAAAGAATTGAAACTTATTTCGATAATTCGAACGAAGCCCATTGTAGCCGAATGGCAATCCACCCGGAGTACGAAGATGTACAACGATTTGAAACGTCGATTTTGGTGGCCGGTATGAAACGAGACATTTCTAAATTTGTTTCAAGGTGTCCGATATGTCAACAAGTGAAAACGGAATATCAAGTGCCATCGGGATTACTTGACCGATCACGATACCCGAGTGGAAATGGGATCGAGTCACCATGGACTTTGTATCCGAACCGCCATTGTCGGTGAGTAAGAAGGATGCGATCGGGTCATTGTTGATAGATGACCAAGTTCGCTCATTTTATTCTGTGCACACGATTTTTCGCTTGATAAATTGGCGAATTATCGTCTCCCAAATTATTCGATTGCATGGGGTGCCTATTTCTATCGTGTCGGATAGAGACCCAAGATTTACATCGCGATTTTGGAAGAAATTGCAAGAGGCTTTGGGTACCAAGTCGCATTTTAGCAACGCTTTTCACCCCTAACCGATGGTCAATCCGAACGGATAATTCAAATACTCGAGGATATGTTGAGATGTTGCATCCTTGAGTTTAGTGGTGCATGGGAACAGATCTACCTTTGGTTGAGTTCGCACAACAATAGCTTTCAATCAAGTATCAAGATGGCGCCTTACGAGGCTTTATACGATCGTAAATGCCGCATTACCCATTATTCGATGAAATTAGTGAAGGAAAATCTTAGGGGTTGATTTGGTTAAGGATGCCGAGCAAAAAGTTAGAGTAATTCGTGAAAGTTTGAAAGCTGCTTCGGATCGTCAAAAGTCGTATGCGGATTTGAAAAGAAAAGATATTGAATATCAGGTTGGAGACAAGGTATTTCTCAAAGTCTCACCCTGGAAGAAAGTGCTTAGATTTGGCCGTAAGGGCAAATTGAGCCCGAGGTTCATCGGGCCATATGAGAAATCCGAACGAGTCGGTCCAGTCGCGTATCGTTTGATTTTGCCCCCTGAGCTTGAAAAGATTCATGTGTTTTTCATGTCTCGATGCTTCGACGATATAGGTCGATCCATCGCACATAATTGCTCCACCGAGATTGAGATTCAAACCTAATTTGAGCTATGAAGAGGAACAGGTTCGCATTATGATGCGTGAAGTAAAAGAGTTGCGCAATAAGAAAATCCCGTTAGTGAAGGTGTTGTGGCATAAACACGGAATTGAAGAAGCCACTTGGGAACTTGAGGACTCTATGAAAGAGCGATACCCGAGCCTATTCTGGGTAAGATTTTCGGGGACGAAAATTTCTTAAGTGGGGAGAGTTGTGACAGCCAAAATTGACCCTAGACGGGATGTGGTTTGGGACCATAAAATCGAGGCATAAAAATAATTTAAAAATTATTTTGATGCCTATGATATGTGTTAAATTGTGTGTGACATTTTGATGATTTGATTTAGTGTTATAAAGGTGAATTTCATTAGAAAGGACTTGTGTGAAAAAATTTAGAAATGTGCTAGGCAAATGCAAAGTGGCCTAATAATGCATGTTGTGAAAATGAGGATTTGCATGTCAAATTTCCTAAAGATAGCCTAGTGGCCGCCATGACAAGGATGATGGGCAAAAGAAAACATGTCATAAACATGTTTTGTTAATGGTTGATGTCAAAATTGATAAAATATTAAGGTTGTAGGAAGAGAAACAAAAAAAAATGTGTGTGTGTGTGTGGTTGCCCCCCCTTGCCGTGAATAGAGCAAAGAAAGAAAAAAAAGAGCTTCATTTCCTTTGGTTCTCTCTTAGCGAATTGAAGAAAGAAAGGGGGAAGGGAGATTTCGGTCAACTTTAAGCTCAAAACAAGGTTAGTATTCATGTTAGATTTTGAAATTTCAGCTTAATGTAAGTTGATTACTAAGTTCTTTAACTAGCCCATGTTAAAATTTTGGATTTGGGTGGTGCATGAAGTATTCGCCATGGTAGATAGTGAAGAGAGTTGATTATTTTCTTTGTGTTAAATGAGTGATTGTGGATGGGTGAAGTGTGAGCTAGTTAAATATTCATATAGTTAGGTTGGATGATAGGAAGAAAAAAATCGCTTGTGTATGTACACTAAGGCCGAATGTAAAGTTGGAGATTTGTGGGAAATGTATGTGTCTTGAAGTGTTGGAATGGAGAGGATGCTTTAATTGTGTTATGAACAATTATGTGTTAGAAATTGTGATTTTGGGTTGACTAGGATTTTCGGCCATAGTGGTCATTGAGGATTAAGGTTATGTTTCATGCTAAACTTGATAAATCTTGGTGTATGGGTGTTTGAACTAAACTAATGATCAAATAGATGCATAAATACAAAGTAAGAAGAATCGGCTATTGTATGTAATACTATTGCCGAATGTGAAAATACTATACTTGAGTAATGAATATGATTGGATTATTGATGGTATGGTAATTGCATAAGGCTATTAGCGAATAGCTAAGAACGTAAGGTAGTAAGATAAAAATTTTACCATGTCGTTCCGTATGTCATAGATCATTAAAATGTGGATACCAATATATGTACCAAAGCGGTTGAATGAGCTAATTTATTTGTTTAAGCTCAAGATCCTAAAGGAGAGGCGTCCAACAAGGGGAAATCGAAGATCATCGAGTAGCCGACTTGGAATTAATTACGAACACAAAGTAAGTCATTAAGCACATATGTTTGATATTGCTTAAATGATTGGAAAATCTATGAAATTGTGTTTAATGGAATGCTATATATGTATAAATGAAATTGTATGTGTATGGAGTGAGGATAATTGTTGAATGTAAAAGAAATAGTGGAATGTGTAGAAAGTTTGCTTCCAAGACTTGTGTGTGCGGGCAATACGTGTGTATGGTGACGAGATTGGCACTAAGTGTGCGTGTTGGAAATATAAGGCACTAAGTGTGCATGCTGGAAAAATATGACACTATGTGTGCAAAATTTGGAAAAATACGACCTGGGTGTGCGAGCTCGGAGGGTATGGCACTTGTGTGTGCGGGCTTAAATTACGTGGCACTAAGTGTGCGAAATCGAGTAGTAAGCTTGTGTGTGCGTACTCTATATATATGGAGGTGTGTCTCCATTGAATTGAGTATGGACAGCGGATCGGGTAAGTACCTCGAGCTCATGACGAATAGAGAATACGTTCATGCTTGGGGTTGAATTGGTAAGCCTTAAATCTATGTGATGATTGAAATTGTATGGTTGTGCTGGAAAATGAGTTAATGTGTAAAAATGCTTGATTATCTTGTTGTGTAGAATATGAAATGTGGATGTATGACTTGGTACGAGATTGGACCGAAAGGTCCGAGGTATTATGGTATAGATTCGATATGGATGAGTACCTAGCCTCGTTTGTTGTACATGTTGTAGTAACTTTATCGGTGGATTGATGAATGCTTATGACTTCTTGAGTTGTAAACTCACTCGGTGTTTTTCTTGTCACCCATTTTAGGTCTCTCGGACTCGTATTGTTTTGCGTGATCGGGACCATCGTTGAAGTCATCACACCGACTGAAATCTTGTGGTATTGTTTTCGTTGTTGAAGAACATTTGGCATGTATAGGCTATTATATTTTGTCGAATTGTGGGTTGTAAACTTTAAGCCATGTGAAAATGGCCTATGTGGTCGTCGAGTGGGATGCTAGAACCTATAGCAACGAGTCTTAGAAACTCTAATTTTGATAAGGTGGCCATAATTTGTGTCATGTATGGTGGATGATTAAGGCCAAGGAAAGATTCATGAAATTGGCATAGTCTCTGCAGTAACTGTTGCGGACAGCAGCAGTGAGATGAGATTGAAAAATCACTAAAAATAGTAGAAGTAGAATTAAATAGTGAGTAAATTATGGAATTGAACCTTGATGAATCTATTTTTATATGGACGAAACGAAACGACCATATGAGCAGTATACTGAGAAATATTAAAGTTCTCGTGAGACAGGGCCAGAACGGTTTCTGGGTCCCCTGCCGCGACTTTGAAAATTTACCATAAATTATCCAGAAAGAATTAGGAGTCATGCCTTATATGTACAGATTCCATTTTGAGTCTAGTTTCATTAGAAACAAATGGCACCAGTACTAAAGCCCTGTACAGAGAGATATTCAAGTTGTAACGCGCGAAGGTCAGAGCAGTCGATCCCTGTAACATGGGTGACTTTAACTAATAAACTGTACCAATTGGCCCGACCAAAAATTCTAAAAGTAAATCCATGGATGGGTATGTGAGTCTAAATTCAGGGAAAACTTACGAAACCAGTTTCCGAGTTTTGAAACTCGAGATATGATTTTTAAGGCGACAGTGACGCAGTTTTCCAGCCTGACCGGTAATGTCAAATTGGTTGGTACCTTGAGAGGATTTGGTCGTTAACCCTCGTGTCCGACACGGCGACGGTCACGAAGTTAGGGTGTTACAATTTTATTGGTATCGAGCCATGGTTTAGTCAGTTCTAGGACTACCATAGAGCGTGTGAGTCTAGCTATACATGCCAAATTGTTAGTGCTTAATAATGTGATGACTTCGACGGTGTTTTGATTAGCGATGGAACCCGGATAGAGACCCTTGGCGGATGACGTTGAAAGTGTAGCGGCTGCTCTGCGCAAGGGACACCGCTGTTGAGCCTCGGTCATCCGCGAATAATCAAAATGAAGGGCGAAACAAGCCTTCTTCAACATGATGAATGAGTGGGTCGCGAATATGCCCGAACCAATCGGGTGTCCAACCATTCCCGAATTTAAATAATCCACCCAAGAGCCCGTGATGCCATCTGCCATCGATCCTGTGAGGTGAGTAAACCACCGTGGACTTGATTAGGAAGCGTAATGAGGAGTTTAAGGCCATAGTTACCGAAGCGATGCCGAAGGGCCGAAGTTCGCTTGATAACACCATTAGAGTGTTTGATGAACTATCACGCACACCGATGAATGTCTTAAGTGTGCTATATCTTTGTTTGCAGACTCACCTACTATTGGTGGAGGACCTTGATTTCCATAGTCCCAAAGGAACAAGTTACTTGGGATTTCTTTCAAACGAATTTGGAAGAAATATATTAGTCAACGGTTCATCGATCGAAGCGTAAGGAGTTCACGGAACTCAAGCAAGGCCGTATGATCAGATCTCGAATCTGAACATGAGTTCGTAAGACTTAATCGGTATGCTCGGGAGTGTGTGGCTGATGAGGTTGCTATGTGCAAAAGATTCAAGAAGGATTGAATGAAGAGTTAAAGTTACTAGTGGGAATTTTGGAGATAAAGGAGTTCGTGACACTAGTCGAACGAGCACGCAAGGCGGAAGAACTTGGGAAGGAGAAGAAGAAGGCTGAATTTGAAGCAAGAGATTACCGTAAAAGATCAACGAGTAAAGCTCCGTTCTCGATGTAAAGAGGTTCGGGGAGGACACCAAGAAGTCGAGGCGATTGCGGAATTTCCATTAGAGCAGACCATTGACGGACTCGAGCTACATCGGTAGCTAGTGTGGGCAATAATCGTCAAGAGAGACTGAATGTCCCCAATGTGGAAGACGACACCTAGGTGAATGTTGGGGTAAGTCACATTAACAAGACTATTACGGATGTGGTTCAAGGACCACTTCATTAGGGATTGCACGGAGCTAGATGAGAAGAATAAGATGCAAGGTGCGAGATCTAGTGGAGCTGACGGTGAGAGGTAGACCCCAGGGTTTCGTGGAGGTAGGGGTGGTAATCGAGGGGAGCCACCGATCACGGCTGTTCGATCCGAGACTCGAGCTCCTGCTAGAGCATATGTCATCCGCGCACGAGAGGAGGCATCCTCCCTAACGTTATCAACGGTACTTTTACTCTCTTTGATACTAGTGTGATTGCATTGATTGACCCCGGCTCTACTCATTCATATGTATGTGAAACTTTAGCATCCAAGAAGACTCTACTGTTGAGTCTCTTGAGTTCGTAATTCAGTGTCAAACCCTTTGGGTCAATACGTACTCGTTGATAAAGTGTGCAAGAGATGCCCCTAATAATTCGAGAATCTGTTTTTACCGATCCGATGCTTCTACCATTTGATGAATTCGATGTTATTCTTGGTATGGATTGGTGACCAGTACATGATGCATGGTGGATCGCAAAAGGAAAACCATTGATTTGAGGAGTGCAAATAATGAGGTAGTCCGAGTCGAGTCTACTGATTTAAAAGGAGTGCCAGCGATAATATCTTCTATGACCACTCGGAGATTGTGAAAAAGGGGTGTGAAACATACCTTGCGTATGTGTTGGAAAGTAAAGAGACGGAAAAGAAACTCGAATCGGTATCAGTGGTTTGTGAGTATTCAGATGTTTCTCCGGAGGAGTTACTGGGATTGCCACCGGTTTGAGAAGTGGAATTCGGCATCGAAGTTGTACCGAGCACTACGCCGATCTCAATAGCTCCGTATCGTATGGCATTAACGGAGTTAAAGGAATTGAAGGTTCAATTACAAGAATTGACGGATAGAGGTTTCGCCGACCGAGTTTTTCTCCATGGGCGCACCAAGATTGTTTGTGAAAAGAAGGACGGAAGCATGAGGTTGTGCATCGACTACCGTCAACTCAATAAAGTGACGATAAAGAATAAATATCCGTTGCCACGAATTGACGATCTGTTTGATCAATTAAAGGGAGCCTCGGTGTTTTCAAAGATAGATTTGAGGTCGGGATACTATCGGTTGAGGGTCCGAGAATCGGACATACCAAAACCGCTTTTAGAACAAGGTACGGTCACTACTGAATTCTTGGTGATGCCGTTTGGGCTCACTAATGCCCCTCGGTGTTTATGGATTTAATGAATAGAATTTTCAGGCCATACTTGGATCGGTTCGTAATTGTATTTATCGATGACATTTTGGTCTATCGAGAGATGAAACCGAACATCTTTGAACACCTAAGGCTAGTGTTGCAAATCTTACGAGATAAGCAGTTATACGCAAAGTTCAGTAAATGTGAATTTTGGTTGAAAGAGGTTAGCTTTTTGGGGCACGTGGTGTCCGCATCGGGTGTCAGGGTGGACCCGAACAAAATTTCGGCCATAGTCAATTGGAAACCTCCAAGGAATGTTACCGAAGTTAGGAGCTTTTTGGGGCTTGCCGGTTATTACCGACGATTTGTAAAAGGTTTCTCAATGATAGCCACGCCAATGACGAAGCTACTCCAAAAGGATGTTAAGTTCGAATGGACGGAGAAATGTCAGAAAAGTTTCGATCAACTGAAAACTTATTTGACTAAAGCCCCAATTCTAGTGCAACCCGAATCGGGCAAAGAGTTTGTCATTTATAGTGACGCATCCCTACTTGGGTTGGGTTGCGTATTGATGCAAGAAGGGCGAGTTGTGGCGTATGCGTCGAGACAATTAAAGCCACATGAGAAAAATTATCCGACCCATGATCTCGAATTGGCTGCCATCGTATTCGCCTTAAAGATATGGCGACATTACTTATTTGGTGAGAAGTGCCATGTGTATTCGGATCACAAAAGTCTCAAATATTTGATGACCCAAAGAGACTTAAATCTGCGACAAAGGCGATGGCTCGAGTTGTTAAAAGATTATGAGCTCGTCATTGATTATCACCCGGGAAAGGCTAATGTGGTTGCGGATGCCTTAAGCCGGAAATCACTGTTTGCTTTACGAGCGATGAATGTACACTTGTCTATCCTACTCGACAATGTGTTAATAGTCGAATTAAAGGCCAAACCATTGTTGGCTCATCAAATTCGGGAAGCTCAGAAAGTTGATGAGGAGTTGCTTGCAAAACGAAATTTGAGTGTGTTCGAACAAGGAATCGGAGTTTCAAATTGATGATAACGATTGTTTGAGGTTCATAAGTCGTCTGTGTGTTCCAAAGAATTCGAAACTTATTTCGATAATTCTGAACGAAGCCCATTGTAGCCGAATGGCAATCCACCCGGGGAGTACGAAGATGTACAATGATTTGAAACGTCGATTTTGGTGGCCCGGTATGAAACGAGACATTTCTAAATTTGTTTCAAGGTGTCTGATATGTCAACAAGTGAAAACGGAATATCAAGTGCCATCGGGATTACTTCAGCCGATCACGATACCCGAGTGGAAATGGGATCGAGTCACCATGGACTTTGTATCCGAACTGCCTTTCGATCCTTACGCTTCTTCTCTTCATCTGTTAATGTCGAAGGCATCTTATCTATCCCTAGCAGGGCATCCTCTAGATCCATCTGTGCAAGAACCGCTTGCATCTTAATTTGCCACAACGCAAATCTGGTGTTGCGATCCAACAATGAATTTCATACTTCAAAGACGCCATTACCGTGATCGAGATGAATAACCCGGAAGCTCGATACCAATTTGTGAAAAATAAAATAGAATAAAATAAATAAAAATAAAGAACACATAAATTTTACGTGGAAACCCTTTCGGAAAAAACCACAGGCAAGAGGAGAAGAAAATTCACTATGTCGAAAAATTTTTACTCAAATACAAGAGGAATAGACTATGTCTATTTATAGGCTTGCAAAGCCATATTCTAGTAGGATTGAAACACCTTATCCTAATCAATATAAAATAGATGGAGTTTAATAAGGTTTAAAACCTTATTCTAAAATAAAATAAAAGAAGTCTAGTTCTATATGGATTTTACTTTTATTTTATTTTCCATCGTATTTTATTTAAATAAGAATTTGGGTCACTTAATTCTAACAATCTCCACCTTGACACAAATTCTCAATGAACAAGTTCTTCATCGCGAACTTTCAATAAACAAGTTCTTCACCTCTTCCAAAAACCCCTTAAGGGTTTAACTTCAACAATGAACACCAACCAAGTCTAAGCAATGCTCAAACTTGGTTATAGGAAGTGACTTAGTCATCATATCTGCAGGATTTTCATGAGTGCTAATTTTGCTCACAACAATATCACCACGAGCAATAATATCACGAACAAAATGATACCGAATATCAATGTGTTTTGTTCTCTCATGAAACATTTGATCTTTTGTAAGAAAGATGGCACTGATTGTCACAAAATCTTGGCTTGATTTGAAGGTCTTCATTGAGTTCACTAAATAGTCCCTTCAACCAAATAGCTTCTTTACAAGCCTTAGTAATCGCCATGTACTCACGATTGGTAGACAAAGCGATCGTAGTTTGCAAAGTGGCTTTCCAACTAATTGCACAACCTCCGATTGTAAAGACGTAACTGTGAGAGATCTTCTTCTATCAAGGTCTCCAAGCAAAATCAGCATCAACATACCCTATAACTCCATCTTTAGTTCTTCCAAAGCGTAAGCAAACATTAGTAGTGCCTCGTAAGTATCTTAAAATCCTTTGAATCGCTTTCCGGTGTTCTTTACGAGGATTCGCCATGTATCGCTAAGCGCACCGATCGCATATGATAAATCGGACGTGAACAAACCATAGCATACATGAGAGATCCTCATGCACTAGAGTATGGAACATGTGACATGTACTCAATCTCATTATCGATTGAGGAGATAAGTCCGATGAAAGTCCGAAATGGTGCTAAAGGAGTACTAAAGCTTAGCACTCTGCATATTGAACACGCAAAGAACTTTCTCAATGTACCCTTCCGACTTAGGTACAATTTACTTGCTTTTCTATCTCGAGAATCTCCATACCAAGTATCTTCTTTGTTGGTCCTAAATCTTTCATCTCAAATTCTTCACTTAGTTGGGCTTTAACCTTTCTTATCTCTCTTTATCTTTTCTTTGCTATCAACATGTCATCAACATAAAGAAGTAGATACACAAAAGAACCATCACTTTTTCTTAAAGTAGACACAACTGTCAAAACTACTTCTTTTGAAATCATGAGAAGTCATAAAGGAATCAAACCTCTTGTACCCTTGTCTTGGTGATCTGTTTCAAACCGTAAAGGGACTTTTTCAAGCAAGCAAACATAGTCCTCTTTTTACGAGACTATAAAACCCTCTGGTTGTTGCATGTAAATATCTTCCTCAAGTTCTCCATGCAAAAATGCGGTTTTACATCTAACCGCTCAAGCTCCAAATCATGCATGGCAACAATACCAAGCAAAGCTCGAATCGAACTATGCTTAACAACCGGAGAGAACACATCTGTGAAGTCCACTCGAATTTGATCTGTAACCCTTTGCAACAAGCCTTGCTTTATATCCGGGTTCTTCAACTCCTGAGTCCCTTCTTTCTTTTAAACACCCATTTACAACGAAATGCCTTTTTACCTTTAGGAAGTTTTACAGATCCCATGTTCATTTTTGTGGAGTGATTCCATCTCCTCTTGCATAGCAAACATCCACTTTTCTCGAGTCTTCACACTAATCGCCTCAAAATAATTAAATGGCTCTTGATTCGCATCTATATCTTCAGCCACATTTAAAGCATAAGCAACTAGATCAACCTCGGCATACTTCTTTGGAGGTTTAATTTCTCTTCTTGTCCTGTTTTTGGCGATAGAGTATTGCGGTGAAGAAGCAACTCTATTCTCAATTTTGTCTTGGCTTGAGGAGTTGATTACAGATTAATCGATGCTCCACCGCTTTTGGTTTTCTTTATTGGAAGAGTCTTTAAGAGATAAGTTAGGTAGCAAAGCGGTTTCATCAAAAACAACATCTCTCGCTAATCACAACTTTTCTATTTTCGGGACACCATAACTTATAGCCTTTTACACCACTTTATAACCAAGAAAAACGCATTTAATGGATCTCGGTTCCAATTTTCCATTATCAACATGAGCATACGCAGACACCCAAAAATCTTTAAATCGTAATAATTAGCGGGATTACCGGACCATACCTCTTGTGGAGTCTTTTCTCAATGGCAACGGATGGAGATCGGTTGATCAAAAACATGCAAGATGAAGTCGCTTCGCCCAAAATGACTTCGTAAGTTGGCATTTGACAACATACATCGAACCTTCTCCATGATCGTTCTGTTCATTCGATTCGCAACGCCGCTTTTGTTGTGGAGTATGACGAATGTCAAGTGTCTCATGATCCCTTCGACTTGCACAATCTATTAAACTCATCGTAAGAACTCTAAGCCATTGTCTGCATGCGGAGGTATTTTATCTGCTTTTCCGTCTGTTTTTCAATCATAATTTTCCAAGACTTAAATGTGGAAAACACATCGCTTTTACCTTGGAAGAATGCCCAAACTTTTCGGAAAAATCATCAATAAAGGTTAGCATATAATTAGCTCCACCTCTCGAAGGCACTCTGGGACGGCCCCCACAGATCGAATGGATATACTCCAACGTTTCCTTCGTGTTATGGATTCCTCTAGTGAATCGAACTCTCTTTGCTTCCCAAAAACACGGTGCTCACGAAATTCAGTTTGCAAATTCCTTGCCCATTAAGAAGTCCTCTTTGCTTAATTTCGCCATGCCATTCTCACTCATATGCCCTAGGCGCATATGCCAAAGTTTAGTAATATCATCATCGACAAGGAAGAGGAAGCGGCAATTGCATCACCGAGAATGATAGAACCTCAGTAAAACATATAACTTGGCAATCTTTCTTTGCCCTTTCATCACAACAAGGGACCCTTTGAAATCTTTAAAACCCCACTTTCAGTGTATCTCATGCCCTTTTGAATCAAGAGTACTCAACGAAATTAAATTTCTTTTCAATTCGGAACATGCCGCACGTCACTAAGTGTTCGACAACTCCATCAAACATCTTAACTTTAATTGTTCCAACACTGCGATTTTACATGAAGCATTATTTCCCATCAAAACAACACCTTGAGACATTGTTTCATAAGTTGTAAACCAATCCCGATTGGGACTCATGTGGAAGGTGCAGACTGAATCAAGTATCCACTCCTCGCTTACTTTAGAATCATTGATGAAGCAACTAGAAGTTCACCATCGCTGTAGTCTTCTACAACATCGCCTTCACCGAATTTTCGGTGTTTTCCCTTTTGATTCATGACCTCCCTTTTAATCTTATTTTGTAGCTTATAGCACTTTCAGTTTAATGTGCCCTTTCTTCTTGCGAAGTTGCAAGTTTTACCTCTGTTTGAAGATTTCGATCTACCCTTAGATTTACCACGAGGATTCCGTTCCTGTGTTCTACCACGATCATCATCAACATTCCGGTCTTGTCTCCCACGAACAATGAGACCCTCTCCCTGAGAGTTGGGTTTAACCACAAGATGCTTCATCTTATCATACGAGGTTTGTGACAGCCCAAAATTGACCCTAGTCGGAATGTGGTTTCGGGACCACAAAACCGAGGCATAAAAATGATTAAAAATTTATTTTGATGCCTATAATATGTGTGTGCTCATGTATGACATTTTATGATGATTGATTTAGTGTTATAAAGGTGAATTCCACTAGAAAGGACTTAGTAGTGAACTTTGAAAGTACGATAGGGAAATGTGTGATGACTAATTAAAGCATGCATACAAAATAATGGACTTGCATGTCAAATTCCCCTTTTTACAAGTGATGGCCGGCCATGACAAAGAGATATGGGCTAAACATGTCATGAAACATGTTTTGTTGGGCATTAGGGAGAAATAATAAACAAATAAGCATGGGTAAGAAAAGAATGAAAAAAAATGTGTGTGGGAGAGTAGCATCCCCCATTGCCGTGCAACCAAGAAGAAAAAACAAAAAATTTGTTCATCCTTGTTCTCTCCTTTTGGCCAAAAATACTAAGAGGAAGAAGGGATTTTGCTTCATTTCCTTTGTTTAGAAGAGATCTAGAAGGTGATTTGGCTAAATTTGCATCAAGAGTAAGGTATGTATGAGGTTGTGTTGGGAGTTTCATGCATGTTTTGGTTGCTAATTTGATGTGCATGTTAGCCATGGCTCAAATCTTTGTTATGCCATGGAAATGGCATTTGGCCAAAGTTGTTATGGTGATAAAGCCATTGCATGCTAAGTGTGAAACTTGATGATGATGCATGCAATGATGGATTGTCTACCTATGAGTAAGATTTTGAGCTTTCATTTTGTTTTATCATGATTGAAGTTGAAAAGAAGCATGATTGTCATATTCGCCATGATGCATTCTTGAGCATGATTCATGCTTCTTGCATGTTAGTTAAAATTTGTGTTTTGGATGGCTATGGACACCTTGAAATTGCCATGCTCATATATGCATATATATGATTGCACATTATGTTTTGGTTATGAACTAAGTGATGAATATATTGGTTTAAAGAAGAAGATGTGGAAGAATGCTTGTGAAATTGCAAGCACAATTCGCCTAGCACACATGTAGGTGCTTGATGCTATATTATAAGTTTTGGGCCACAATGTGCAAAGCATTAATTAGTAAATTGCATGCTGTTTTTGTGAGGTATTAAGTGCAAAATTAACCTCAACATGTACATGAATATTCGGCCTTGGGTAGCCTATTGAAGGCCTTAGCATTTCCTTGATGCTCGAATAAATTGTATTGAATTGCTTGATGTAGTATAAAATGTGCATGACCATTGTGTATTCAAGCTAAAGGGTGGCCATATGACCATTTAAACTCCTTGTCATATTCGGCCAAAAGCTAGCACAATGAGGTTTTAATAAATTGAATTTGTTTGAATTAGCTCAAGAGCTTAGAAGACCACAATTGGACAAGGGGAAGGAAAAGGTGATCGAATAGCCAGAAAAAGCCGTTCGACAACATCCGAGGTAAGTCCTCAAGAAGTGACCCTACTTGAATTGTGTGAAATAAAGTATGGATGTGTATTGATTATTGATTGTGTATGCATGAGTATTTGAATTCTACCGGGCTAAGTCCCGAAGGCGAATATGCTTGTGACTATAATTGCGTTTGAGCCTTAGTAACGAAAATGAATTATGTATGTCCAATGATAATTGATGTATGTGTTCATGGGAAATTGAATGATATCCGGGCTAAATCCCGAAGACAATTATGCTGGAAATTATATCCGGTTAAGACCGAAGGCAATTGCGCTAGTGGCTACATCGGGCTAAGACCGAAGGCATTCGTGCGAGACATTCTATCCGGGCTAAGACCAAGGCATTTGTGCACGTGATTATATCCGGTTATATTCCGAAGAATCTTGGGCTGGAGGTGAGTGTTGGTTGCTGTAATGAATTCAATTAGTACACTCGAAAAGCCCAAAGGATAAGGTACGTTATATGTGCATCGGAAAGTCGACATGTTTGAGCAACATTCGCTCAATCGACTAATGAATTTCAGTTATTGAATTGATTGATACTTTGTGAAATTATATAATGATGAAGTGTGAAGTAAGAATGTGTATAAATGAAATGATGCATATGGCTATGTGAATGTATTGCTGTAATTAGAGTTGATTATATTCCTTGAGACTTACTAAGCATAAAAATGCTTACCCGTTGCTTTGGCTCTCGGTTTTCTAGATTTCGCTCGAGGCAATCGGATTTGGGATCGTTGAAGTCGAAGTCATCCACACTATCAAGCCTCCATTTTGGTATAAATTTTGGTTGAACTTGAGATGGCATGTATAGGACTACCCTTGTTTGTTAAATATGTTGTAATGTAAGTATGTACGGCCATGCGAAAATGGCTCGAAAAGGAAGCATGAACTTAGACTAATTGTGGGTTGTATGTATATATTTGGTGTCATGATGTGGCTATGGATTGGAAATGGGAATGTTGGTCATATGATCAGCCATTGGCATGGTTAAAATGATCATATATGAACCTATGTATGGCAAGACTAGTCGAATCATGGAGACTACCAAATAGGTAAGTCCTACCTTAAAACAGATGCTGCCAGCTGCAGTGGCGTGAATGTGAAAAATCACCAAAATTCATAGGAATGGAATTAAATAGTGAATAAGCTATGTAAATGAACCTTGATGAGTCTATTTTCATATGGAAGAAACGAAATGGTCATAGGAGTTACAGGTTAAGAGATAATAAAGCTATTGTGAGACAGGGCCAGAATGGTTTCTGGGTTCCCTGTCACAACTTTAAAAATTCACTATAAATTATCCAAAAAGAATTAGGAGACATACCTTATATGTACAGATTCCATTTTGAGTCTAGTTTCATTAGAAACAAACGAAACCAACATTAAAGCCCTGTACAGAGAGATATTCAAGTTATACCGCGTGAAGGTCAG
The DNA here is from genome assembly GCF_025698485.1 of Gossypium arboreum. Taxonomy (NCBI): domain Eukaryota; kingdom Viridiplantae; phylum Streptophyta; class Magnoliopsida; order Malvales; family Malvaceae; genus Gossypium; species Gossypium arboreum. The sequence continues at coordinate 25,298 of NW_026440393.1, forward strand.
AGCAGTCGATCCCTGTAACATGGGTAAATTTAACTAATAAACTGTACCAATTGGCCTGACCAAAAATCCTAGAAATAAATCCATGGATGGATATATGAGTCTAAATTCAGGGAAAATTTACGAAACCAGTTTCCGAGTTTTGCAACTCGAGATATGATTTTTAAGGCGACAGTGACGCAGTTTTCCAGCCTGACTGGAAATGTCAAATTGGTGGGCAAAACATGTGAACTTGGCTTGTTAACCCCTCGGATCCGACACGGCGATGGTCTCGGGTTTGGGGTGTTACAATTTTATTGGTATCGAGCCACGGTTTAGTCGATTCTAGGACTACCGTGATGTGTTTGGGGTCTAGCTATACATGCCATTAAATGATGAATCGATAGTGTGATGATTACGACAATTCGACTTTGTGTTTGTTGTAGCAATGGATCCCGATCCCAACCGGCGATAGCTGATGATGTGGAGAGTGTGGCGCTGCTCCAAGCAAGGGAAAGCGCCGCGGACTCTCAACCTATGGCCAGCAATCCTAATGATGAGGCTAGGCAAGCCTTTTATAGTGTGATGAGCGAATGGTTTAATCAATACATTCGAACCAACACTACTGTTCCACAACCTCCATTCCCGACAAATGCAACCCCGCACCTACAATACCTCCGGTGATGACCAAATAAGGTCAAGTAAGCCCCAATCGATAGGATTAGAAAACATGGGGCCACTGAATTTAAGGCTACGGATGATGATGATGCCGAAAGCGAGCTGAATTTTGGTTAGATAACACTATCAGGGTGCTTGATGAGCTATCCTGTACACCCGATGAGTGCTTAAAGTGTACCATCTCCTTGTTACGTGAGTCCGCCTACTATTGGTGGAGTACTCGACTGTGGTGCCTAGAGAGCAAGTGACTTGGGAATTCTTTCAAACCGAGTTCCGAAAAAAGTATATCAGTCAGAGATTCATCGACCAAAAGCGGAGGGAATTTCTTGATCTTAAGCAAGGTTCTATGTCCGTTACCGACTACGAACGAAAGTTTGTGAGGCTTAGCCGGTACGCGCGAGAATGCATTTCGTCGAAGCTATTATGTAAACGCTCGAGGATGGGCTGAATGATGATATAAGGATGTTTGTTGGCATTCTCGAGATACGAGAGTTCGTAGTACTTGTTGAGCGAGCTTGTAAAGCCGAAGAGCTTAGAAAGGAGAAACAAAAAGCTGATGTGGGGATTGGAGAATTCCGGAAGAGGTCCTCGGGAAAGTCTCTTCAACAAGCATCGAAGAGATTTCGAGATGATGCGAGCGGTCTAGAGGCGTTTGGGCTTTTCTAGACGAGGACGCGATCGACCCGTGACCACACGAGTCACTTCGATCATGATGGTGGAAATGATCGCGAGAGAGGGCGGAGTGTCCACATTGTGGCAAATGGCATTCGGGAGCTGTTGGTTTCGTGATCGCTCTCGCTATAAGTGTGGATCGGCCGACCACTTTATGAAGGATTGCCCGAGGATGCATGAGCAGAATGTAAGTCGAGTGCAAACCGGGTGCTACCATCGCCGAGGTAGGCCACCTAGAAATATGGGCAATGTCGGTGGCGGTCGAGAGGATCTAGAGATGCTACCATCGGATCCGAGGCTCGTGCTCTGCTAGGACTTATGCCATACGCGCACGCCGAGGATCTTGCCTCTCTAGATGTTATTACCGGTACTTTCACTCTTTTCAATACAAATGTGATTGCTTTGATTGACCCCGGTTCTACTCATTCATATATATGTGAAACCTTAGCATCCAAAGAAGACTTTGCCTATTGAGTCTCTTGAGTTTGTAATTCGGTGTCAAACCCTTGGGTCATTACGTGCTTGTTAACAAAGTGTGCAAGAAAAGTCCCCTAGTGTTCGAGGTTCTTGTTTTCCGGCGGACTTAATGCTTTTGCCGTTCGATGAGTTCGATGTTATTCTTGGTTTGGATTGGTTGACCATGCACGATGCGGTTGTAAATTGCAAGAGCAAGACTATCGATTTGAGGTCGCGAATAATGAAATAGTTCGGGTTGAGTCCACGGACTTAAGCGGGTTGCCACCGTAATATCGCGATGTTGGCCCGAAATATGTAAGAAAAGGGTGCGAAGCATACCTTGCGACGTGCTCGATGACAAGGAATCGGAGAAGAAACCGAATCTGTGCCCATGGTTTGTGAATACCGGATGTTTTCCTCGAAGAATTGCGGGTTTACCACTGTTCGGAAATAGAATTTGGCATCGAATTGGTACCTGGTACCACTCCAATTTCGATAGCTCCGTATCATATGGCACCAACGAATTAAAGGAGTTGAAAGCTCGGTTGCAAGAATTGGTGGATAGAGGTTTTGCTCGCGAGAGTTTTTCGCCTTGGGTGCGCGGTGTTGTTCGTGAAGAAGAAGGATGGAACCATGCGATTGTGCATCGACTATCGTCGACAATAAAGCGGCGATAAAGAACAAATATCCGTTGCCGCGTATTGATGACTTGTTCGATCAAGCTGAAGGAGCCTCGGTGTTCTTGAAAATAGATTTGAGATCGGGCTACTATCAATTATGAATCTGAGATTGAGGCGTGCCCAAGGCGCCTTGAGCGAGATATGGTCACTATGAGTTCCTAGTGATGCCGTTTGGGCTCACTAATGCCCTGCGGTATTTATGGATTTAATGAATCGGATCTTTAGACCATATTTGGATCGATTTGTAGTCGTGTTCATTGATGACATCTTGGTCTATTCAAGAAATGAGACCGAACATCTTTGAACACCTGATTCTTCTTGCGCAAATTTTACGGGACAAGCAATTATATGCTAAGTTAAGCAAGTGTGAGTTACGGTTAAGAGAGGTTAGCTTCTTGGGTCATGTGGTATCTGCATCGGTATTCGAGTCGACCGAATAAAATTTCAGCCATACTAAATTGGAAGCCTCAGAAATATTCTTGAGGTTCAAGCTTTTTGGGGCTTTAGGTTATTACCAAACGATTTGTAAAGGCTTCTCAACGATAGCCACGCCGATGACGGCTACTCCAAAAGGACGTTAAGTTGAATGGACGGAGAAATGCCAAAAAGTTTCGATCAAGCGAAAACTTATTTGTTGAAGCCCCAATTCTAGTGCAACCCGAGTCCAAGCAAAGAGTTTGTCATCTATAGCGACGCCTCTCTACTTGGGTTAGGTTGCGTATTAATGCAAGAAGGTCGAGTTGTGGCCTATGCGTCGAGGCAATTAAAGCCACATGAGAAAAATTATCCGACTCATGATCTCGAATTGGCGCCATCGATTCGCCTTAAAGATTTGGCGACATTACTTATTTGGTGAAAGGTGCCATGTATACTCGGATCACAAAAGTCTCAAGTATTTGATGACCCAAAGAGACTTAAATCTGCGACAAAGACGTTGGCTCGAGTGTTAAAGGATTATGAGTGATCATTGACTATCACCGAGAAAGGCGAATGTGGTTGCGGATGCCTTGAGTCGTAAATCGTTATTCACTTTACGAGCGATGAATGTGCACTTGTCTATCCAATCCGGCGGTGTGTTAGTGGCTGAATTGAAAGCCAAACCATTATTGACACACCAAATTCGAGAAGCTCGGAAAGTCGATGACGAGTTGGTTGCAAAAGCGAAATGCGTGTGTTCGAACAAGGACTCGGAGTTTCAAATCGACGATGACGATTGTTTGAGGTTCAAAAGTTGTCTGTGTGTCCCAAAGAATTGAACTCATTTCGATAATTCAATGAAGCCCATTGTAGCCGAATGGCAATCCACGGGGAGTACGAAGATGTACAATGATTTGAAAGCGTCGGTTTTGGTGGCATGGTATGAAGCGAGACATCTCCGACTTTGTTTGAGATGTTTAATATGTCAACAAGTGAAAGCGGAACATCGGTGCCTTGAGGATTACTTGACCAATCACGATACCCGAGTGGAAATGGGATCGAGTCACAATGGACTTTGTATCCGGATTGCCATTGTCGTGAGTAAGAAGGATGCGGTTTGGGTCGTGGTAGATCGATTGACTAAGTCGGCCCACTTTGTCCCGTGACGTCACGGATTTTTCAATGGACAAATTAGCGGAATTGTACGTTTCTCAGTTGTGAAATTACACGGGTGCCTATTTCTATCGTGTCGGATAGAGATCCGAGATTTACCTCGCGATTTTGGAAAAAGTTGCAAGAAGCTTTGGGTACCAAGTTGCATTTCAGACCGCCTTTCACCCCAAACCGATGGTCAATCCGGCGGATAATTGAGATACTTGAGGATATGTTAAGATGTTGCGTCCTCGAGTTTAGTGGTTCATGGGAGCGGTATTTGCCGTTAATTGAATTCGCCTTACAACAACGACTTTCAATCAAGTATTAAGATGGCACCCTACGAGGCCTTGTACGATTCGTAAATGCCGTCACGCCATTGTTTTGGACCGAGCTCGGTGAAAGCAAGATTTTCGGGTGGATTTGATTAGGGATGCTGAATGAGAAAGTGAAAGTAATCCGTGAAAGTCGAAGATAGCCTCCGATCGTCAGAAGTCGTACGCGGATCTGAAGCGTAAGGATGTCGAGTATCAGGTGGGTGATAAAGTGTTTCTCAATGTATCGCCTTGGAAAAAGATACTCAGGTTTGGCCGTAAGGGCAAGTTGAGCCCGAGGTTCATTGGACCATATGAGATATCAGAGCGAGTCGGTCCAGTGGCATATCGCTTGATTTTGCCCCCTGAGCTCAAAAAGGTTCACGATGTCTTTCATGTTTCGATGCTTGACGCTATAGATCCGATCCATCGCACGTGATTAGTCCATCGAAATTGAAATTCAAGCCAATATGAGTTATGAGGAAGAACCGATTCAGTATCCTATCACGGAAGTGAAAGAGTTGCGAAACAAGCGGGTTCCGCTAGTGAAAGTGTTATGGCTCAAGCACGGGATAGAAGAAGCTACTTGGGAGACCGAGAACTCTATGAAAGAGCGATATCCAAACCTATTTACCGGTAAGATTTTCAGGGACGAAAATTTCTTAAGTGGGGGAGAGTTGTGACAGCCCAAAATTGACCCTAGTCGGAATGTGGTTTCGGGACCACAAAACCGAGGCATAAAAATAATTAAAAATTTATTTTGATGCCTATAATATGTGTGTGCTCATGTATGACATTTTATGATGATTGATTTAGTGTTATAAAGGTGAATTCCACTAGAAAGGACTTAGTAGTGAACTTTGAAAGTACGATAGGGAAATGTGTGATGACTAATTAAAGCATGCATACAAAATAATGGACTTGCATGTCAAATTCCCCTTTTTACAAGTGATGGCCGGCCATGACAAAGAGATATGGGCTAAACATGTCATGAAACATGTTTTGTTGGGCATTAGGGAGAAATAATAAACAAATAAGCATGGGTAAGAAAAGAATGAAAAAAAAATGTGTGTGGGAGAGTAGCATCCCCCCCCCCCATTGCCGTGCAACCAAGAAGAAAAAACAAAAAAATTTGTTCATCCTTGTTCTCTCCTTTTTGGCCAAAAATACTAAGAGGAAGAAGGATTTTGCTTCATTTCCTTTGTTTAGAAGAGATCTAGAAGGTGATTTGGCTAAATTTGCATCAAGAGTAAGGTATGTATGAGGTTGTGTTGGGAGTTTCATGCATGTTTTGGTTGCTAATTTGATGTGCATGTTAGCCATGGCTCAAATCTTTGTTATGCCATGGAAATGGCATTTGGCCAAAGTTGTTATGGTGATAAAGCCATTGCATGCTAAGTGTGAAACTTGATGATGATGCATGCAATGATGGATTGTCTACCTATGAGTAAGATTTTGAGCTTTCATTTTGTTTTATCATGATTGAAGTTGAAAAGAAGCATGATTGTCATATTCGGCCATGATGCATTCTTGAGCATGATTCATGCTTCTTGCATGTTAGTTAAAATTTGTGTTTTGGATGGCTATGGACACCTTGAAATTCGGCCATGCTCATATATGCATATATATGATTGCACATTATGTTTTGGTTATGAACTAAGTGATGAATATATTGGTTTAAAGAAGAAGATGTGGAAGAATGCTTGTGAAATTGCAAGCACAATTCGGCCTAGCACACATGTAGGTGCTTGATGCTATATTATAAGTTTTGGGCCACAATGTGCAAAGCATTAATTAGTAAATTGCATGCTGTTTTTGTGAGGTATTAAGTGCAAAATTAACCTCAACATGTACATGAATATTCGGCCTTGGGTAGCCTATTGAAGGCCTTAGCATTTCCTTGATGCTCGAATAAATTGTATTGAATTGCTTGATGTAGTATAAAATGTGCATGACCATTGTGTATTCAAGCTAAAGGGTGGCCATATGACCATTTAAACTCCTTGTCATATTCGGCCAAAAGCTAGCACAATGAGGTTTTAATAAATTGAATTTGTTTGAATTAGCTCAAGAGCTTAGAAGACCACAATTGGACAAGGGGAAGGAAAAGGTGATCGAATAGCGAGAAAAAGCCGTTCGACAACATCCGAGGTAAGTCCTCAAGAAGTGACCCTACTTGAATTGTGTGAAATAAAGTATGGATGTGTATTGATTATTGATTGTGTATGCATGAGTATTTGAATTCTACCCGGGCTAAGTCCCGAAGGCGAATATGCTTGTGACTATAATTGCGTTTGAGCCTTAGTAACGAAAATGAATTATGTATGTCCAATGATAATTGATGTATGTGTTCATGGGAAATTGAATGATATCCGGGCTAAATCCCGAAGACAATTATGCTGGAAATTATATCCGGGTTAAGACCCGAAGGCAATTCGCTTAGTGGCTACATCCGGGCTAAGACCGAAGGCATTCGTCATGAGACATTCTATCCGGGCTAAGACCGAAGGCATTTGTGCTGCGTGATTATATCCGGTTATATTCGAAGAATCTTGGGCTGGAGGTGAGTGTTGGTTGCTGTAATGAATTCAATTAGTACACTCGAAAAGCCCAAAGGATAAGGTACGTTATATGTGCATCGGAAAGTCGACATGTTTGAGCAACATTAGCTCAATCGACTAATGAATTTCAGTTATTGAATTGATTGATACTTTGTGAAATTATATAATGATGAAGTGTGAAGTAAGAATGTGTATAAATGAAATGATGCATATGGCTATGTGAATGTATTGCTGTAATTAGAGTTGATTATATTCCTTGAGACTTACTAAGCATAAAAATGCTTACCCCGTTGCTTTGGCTCTCAGTTTTCTAGATTTCGCTCGAGGCAATCGGATTTGGGATCGTTGAAGTCGAAGTCATCCACACTATCAAGCCTCCATTTTGGTATAAATTTTTGGTTGAACTTGAGATGGCATGTATAGGACTACCCCTTGTTTGTTAAATATGTTGTAATGTAAGTATGTACGGCCATGCGAAAATGGCTCGAAAAGGGAAGCATGAACTTAGACTAATTGTGGGTTGTATGTATATATTTGGTGTCATGATGTGGCTATGGCTTGGAAATGGGAATGTTGGTCATATGATCAGCCATTGGCATGGTTAAAATGATCATATATGAACCTATGTATGGCAAGACTAGTCGAATCATGGAGACTACCAAATAGGTAAGTCCTACCTTAAAAACAGATGCTGCCAGCTGCAGTGGCGTGAATGTGAAAAATCACCAAAATTCATAGGAATGGAATTAAATAGTGAATAAGCTATGTAAATGAACCTTGATGAGTCTATTTTCATATGGAAGAAACTAAATGGTCATAGGAGTTACAGGTTAAGAGATAATAAAGCTATTGTGAGACAGGGCCAGAATGGTTTCTGGGTTCCCTGTCATAACTTTAAAAATTCACTATAAATTATCCAAAAAGAATTAGGAGACATACCTTATATGTAAAGATTCCATTTTGAGTCTAGTTTCATTAGAAAGAAATGACACCAACATTAAAGCCCTGTACAGAGAGATATTCAAGTTATACCGCGCGAAGGTCAGAGCAGTCGATCCCTGTAACATGGGTAACTTTAACTAATAAACTGTTCCAATTGGCCTGACCAAAAATCCTAGAAATAAATCCATGGATGGATATATGAGTCTAAATTCAGGGAAAATTTACGAAACCAGTTTCCGAGTTTTGCAACTCGAGATATGATTTTTAAGGCGACAGTGACGCAGTTTTCCAGCCTGACTGGAAATGTCAAATTGGTGGGCAAAACATGTGAACTTGGCTTGTTAACCCCTCGGGTCCGACACCGGCGATGGTCTCGGGTTTGGGGTGTTACAAGGTTAAAGAATCATAAACCTCATCAACTGTGAGAGACTCGCGGCTATATAAAATCGTGTCTCTAAAGGTTGAATAAGACGGGGGCAACGAACAAAGTAGAATCAACCCTAGATCTTCCTTATCATACTGAACCTCCATGGCCTCCAAGTTTGAGAGAATTTCTTTAAACACTGTTAAGTGTTCGTGTACAGACGCACCTTCCTCCAAACGATGAGCATAAAGACGCTGCTTCATATGCAACTTGCTTGTTAGAGTTTTCGACATACATATTTGTTCTAGCCTCTTCCATAATGCAGCGGCAGTTTTCTCTTTCATCACATCCTGCAAAATTTCGTTGGACAAATGCAGATGTAATTGTGTTAATGCCTTTCGATCCTTACGCTTCTTCTCTTCATCTGTTAATGTCGAAGGCATCTTATCTATCCCTAGCAGGGCATCCTCTAGATCCATCTGCAAGAAGCGCTTGCATCTTAATTTCCCTAACGCAAATCGGTGTTGCGATCCAACAATGAATTTCATACTTCAAAGACGCCATTACCGTGATCGAGATGAATAACCCGGAAGCTCTGATACCAATTTGTGAAAAATAAAATAGAATAAAATAAATAAAAATAAAGAACACATAAATTTTACGTGGAAACCCTTTCGGAAAAAAACCACGGGCAGAGGAGAAGAAAATTCACTATGTCGAAAAATTTTTACTCAAATACAAGAGGAATAGACTATGTCTATTTATAGGCTTGCAAAGCCATATTCTAGTAGGATTGAAACACCTTATCCTAATCAATATAAAATAGATGGAGTTTAATAAGGTTTAAAACCTTATTCTAAAATAAAATAAAAAAGTCTAGTTCTATATGGATTTTACTTTTATTTTATTTTCCATCGTATTTTATTTAAATAAGAATTTGGGTCACTTAATTCTAACAATTTGGAAAATGAGTTAATGTGTAAAAATGCTTGATTATCTTGTTGTGTAGAATATGAAATGTGGATGTATGACTTGGTGCAGATTGGACCGAAAGGTCCGAGGTATTATGGTATAGATTCGATATGGATGAGTACCTAGCCTCGTTTGTTGTACATGTTGTAGTAACTTTATCGATTGGATTGATGAATGCTTATGACTTCTTGAGTTGTAAACTCACTCGGTGTTTTCTTGTCACCCATTTTAGGTCTCTCGGACTCGTATTGTTTGCGTGATCGGGACCGTCGTTGAAATCATCACACCGACTGAAATCTTGTGGTATTGTTTTCGTTGTTGAAGAACATTTGGCATGTATAGGCTATTATATTTTGTCGAATTGTGGGTTGTAAACTTTAAGCCATGTGAAAATGGCCTATGTGGTCGTCGAGTGGGATGCTAGAACCTATAGCAACGAGTCTTAGAAACTCTAATTTTGATAAGGTGGCCATAATTTGTGTCATGTATGGTGGATGATTAAGGCCAAGGAAAGATTCATGAAATTGGCATAGTCTACTGCAGTAACTGTTGCGGACAGCAGCAGTGAGATGAGATTGAAAAATCACTAAAAATAGTAGAAGTAGAATTAAATAGTGAGTAAATTATTGAATTGAACCTTGATGAATCTATTTTTATATAGATGAAACGAAACGACCATATGAGCAGTATACTGAGAAATATTAAAGTTCTCGTGAGACAGGGCCAGAACGGTTTCTGGGTCCCCTGCCGCGACTTTGAAAATTTACCATAAATTATCAAGAAAGAATTAGGAGTAATGCCTTATATGTACATATTCCATTTTGAGTCTAGTTTCATTAGAAACAAATGGCACCAGTACTAAAGCCCTGTACAGAGAGATATTCAAGTTGTAACGCGCGAAGGTCAGAGCAGTCGATCCCTGTAACATGGGTGACTTTAACTAATAAACTGTACCAATTGGCCCGACCAAAAATTCTAAAAGTAAATCCATGGATGGGTATGTGAGTCTAAATTCAGGAAAATTTACGAAACCAGTTTCGAGTTTTGAAACTCGAGATATGATTTTAAAGCGACGGTGACGCAGTTTTCCAGCCTGACCGGTAATGTCAAATTGGTTGGTACCTTGAGAGGATTTGGCCGTTAACCCTCGTGTCCGAACACGCGACGGTCATGAGTTAGGGTGTTACAATTTTATTGGTATCAGAGCCATGGTTTAGTCGGTTCTAGGACTACCATAGAGCGTGTGAGTCTAGCTATACATGCCAAATTGTTAGTGCTTAATAATGTGATGACTTGACGGTGTTTTGATTAGCGATGGAACCCGGGATAGAGACCCTTGGCGGATGACGTTGAAAGTGTAGCGGCTGCTCTGCGCAAGGGACACCGCTTGTTGAGCCTCGGTCATCCGCGAATAATAAAAATGAAGGGCGAAACAAGCCTTCTTCAACATGATGAATGAGTGGGTCGCGCAATATGCGAACCAATCCGGGTGTCCAACCATTCCAATTTAAATAATCCACCCCAAGAGCCCGTGATGCCATCGATTCATCGATCTGTGAGGCTGAGTAAACCACCGTGGACTTGATTAGGAAGCGTGGGGCCGAGGAGTTTAAGGCCATAGTTACCAAGCGATTACGAAGAAGGCCGAGTTCGGCTTGATAACACCATTAGAGTGTTTGATGAACTGTCATGCACACGATGAATGTCTTAAGTGTGCTATATCTTTGTTCTAGAGACTCAACCTACTATTGGTGGAGGACCTTGATTTCCATAGTCCCAAAGGAACAAGTTACTTGGGATTTCTTTCAAACGAATTTGGAAGAAATATATTAGTCAACGGTTCATCGATCGAAGCGTAAGGAGTTCACGGAACTCAAGCAAGGCCGTATGACCGTATCGAATCTGAACATGAGTTCGTAAGACTTAGTCGGTATGCTCGGAGTGTGTGGCTGATGAGGTTGCTATGTGCAAAAGATTGAAGAAGGATTGAATGAAGAGTTAAAGTTACTAGTGGGAATTTTGGAGATAAAGGAGTTCGTGACACTAGTCGAGCGAGCTGCAAGGCGGAAGAACTTGGGAAGGAGAAGAAGGCTGAATTTGAAGCAAGAGATTACCGTAAAAGATCAACGAGTAAAGCTCCATTCTCATTGTAAAGAGGTTCGGGGAGGACACCGATGAAGTCGAGGCGATGCGGGAATTTCCATTAGAGCCCGACCATTGACGGACTCCGAGCTACATCGGTAGCTAGTGTGGGCAATAATCGTCAAGAGAGACCTGAATGTCCCCAATGTGGAAGACGACACCTAGGTGAATGTTGGGGTAAGTCATTAACAAGACTGTTACGGATGTGGTTGAAGGACCACTTCATTAGGGATTGCACGGAGCTAGATGAGAAGAATAAGATGCAAGGTGCGAGATCTAGTGGGCGGCAGGTAGAGAGTAGACCCCAGGGTTTCAGGAGGTAGGGGTGGTAATCGGAGGAGCCAACGTCTACTACTGTTCGATCCGAGACTAGAGCTCTGCTAGAGCATATGCCATCCGCGCACGAGAGGAGGCATCCTCCCTAACGTTATCCTTGGTACTTTTACTCTCTTTGATACTAGTGTGATTGCATTGATTGACCGGCTCTACTCATTCATATGTATGTGAAACTTTAGCATCGATGAAGACTCTACCTATTGAGTCTCTTGAGTTCGAATTGAGTGTCAAACCCTTTGGGTCAATACGTACTCGTTGATAAAGTGTGCAAGAGATGCCCCTAATAATTCGAGAATCTGTTTTTGGCCGATCGATGCTTCTACCATTTGATGAATTCGATGTTATTCTTGGTATGGATTGGTGACCGTACATGATGCGTTGGTGGACTGCAAAGGAAAACCATTGATTTGAGGAGTGCAAATAATGAGGTAGTCCGAGTCGAGTCTCTTGATTTAAAAGGAGTGCCGATAATATCTTCTATGACCACTCGGAGATTGTGAAAAAGGGTGTGAAACATACCTTGTGTATGTGTTGAAAGTAAAGAGGCGGAAAAGAAACTCGAATCGGTATCGATTGGTTGTGAGTATTCAGATATTTTCCGGAGAGATTCTGGGATTGCCACGGTTTGAGAAGTGGAATTCGGCATCGAAGTTGTACCGAGCACTACGCCGATCTCAATAGCTCCGTATCGTATGGCATTAACGGAGTTAAAGGAATTGAAGGTTCAATTACAAGAATTGACGGATAGAGGTTTCGCTCGACCGAGTTTTTCTCCATGGGGCGCACCAGTATTGTTTGTGAAAAAGAAGGACGGAAGCATGAGGTTGTGCATCGACTACCGTCAACTCAATAAAGTGACGATAAAGAATAAATATCCGTTGCCACGAATTGACGATCTGTTTGATCAATTAAAGGGAGCCTCGGTGTTTTCAAAGATAGATTTGAGGTCGGGATACTATCGGTTGAGGGTCCGAAATCGGACATACAAAACCGCTTTTAGAACAAGGTACGGTCCTCTGAATTCTTGGTGATGCCGTTTGGGCTCACTAATGCCCTACGGTGTTTATGGATTTAATGAATAGAATTTTCAGGCCATACTTGGATCGGTTCGTAATTGTATTTATCGATGACATTTGGTCTATTCGAGATGAAACGAACATCTTTGAACACCTAAGGCTAGTGTTGCAAATCTTACGAGATAAGCGAGTTATCGCAAAGTTCGGTAAATGTGAATTTTGGTTGAAAGAGGTTAGCTTTTGGGGCGCGTGGTGTCGCATCGGTGTCGAGGTGGACGAACAAAATTTCGACCATAGTCAATTGGAAACCTCCAAGGAATGTTACCGAAGTTAGGAGCTTTTGGGGCTTGCTTAGGTTATTACCGACGATTTGTAAAGGTTTCTCAATGATATACGCCAATGACGGGCTACTCCAAAAGGATGTTAAGTTGAATGGGCGGAGAAATGTCGAAAAGTTTCGATCAACTGAAAACTTATTTGACTAAAGCCCCAATTCTAGTGCAACGAATCGGGCAAAGAGTTTGTCATTTATAGTGGCGCATCCCTACTTGGGTTGGGTTGCGTATTGATGCAAGAAAAGGCGAGTTGTGGCGTATCGTCGAGACAATTAAAGCCACATGAGAAAAATTATCCGACCCATGATCTCGAATTGGTTGCCATCGTATTCGCCTTAAAGATATGGCGACATTACTTATTTGGTGAGAAGTGCCATGTGTATTCGGATCACAAAAGTCTCAAATATTTGATGACCCAAAGAGACTTAAATCTGCGACAAAGCGATGGCTCGAGTTGTTAAAAGATTATGAGCTCGTCATTGATTATCACCGGGAAAGGCTAATGTGGTTGCGGATGCCTTAAGGCGGAAATCCTTTGTTTGCTTCTGACGATGAATGTACACTTGTCTATCCTACTCGACAATGTGTTAATAGTCGAATTAAAGGCCAAACCATTGTTGGCTCATCAAATTCGGGAAGCTCGAGAAAGTTGATGAGGAGTTGCTTGCAAAAGCAATTTGAGTGTGTTACGAACAAGGAATCGGAGTTTCAAATTGATGATGACGATTGTTTGAGGTTCATAAGTCGTCTGTGTGTTCCAAAGAATTGAAACTTATTTCGATAATTCGAGCGAAGCCCATTGTAGCCGAATGGCAATCCACGAGAGTACGAAGATGTACAATGATTTGAAAGCGTCGATTTTGGTGGCGGTATGAAACGAGACATTTCTAAATTTGTTTCAAGGTGTCGATATGTCAACAAGTGAAAGCGGAATATCAAGTGCCATCGGGATTACTTGACCGATCACGATACCGAGTGGAAATGGGATCGAGTCACCATGGACTTTGTATCCGAAGCGCCATTGTCGTGAGTAAGAAGGATGCGATCTGGGTCATTGTTGATAGAATGACCAAGTCTGCTCATTTTATTCTGTACTGCGATTTTTAAGCGATAAATTGGCGAATTATCGTCTCCCAAATTATTCGATTGCATGGGGTGCCTATTTCTATCGTGTCGGATAGAGACCCAAGATTTACATCGCGATTTTGGAAGAAATTGCAAGAGGCTTTGGGTACCAAGCGCATTTTAACCTTTCACCCCCTAACCGATGGTCAATCCGAACGGATAATTCAAATACTCGAGGATATGTTGAGATGTTGCATCCTTGAGTTTAGTGGTGCATGGGAACAGTATCTACCTTTGGTTGAGTTAAACACAACAATAGCTTTCAATCAAGTATCAAGATGGCGCCTTACGAGGCTTTATACGATCGTAAATGCTGTACCCATTATTCGGACTGAAATTAGTGAAGGAAAATCTTGAGGTTGATTTGGTTAAGGATCAAGAGCAAAAGTTCGAGTAATTCGTGAAAGTTTGAAAAGCTGCCCGGATCGTCAAAAGTCGTATCGCGGATTTGAAAAGAAAAGATATTGAATATCGAGGTTGGAGACAAAGTATTTCTCAAAGTCTCACCACGGAAGAAAGTGCTTAGATTTGGTAGTAAGGGCAAATTGAGCCCGAGGTTCATCGGGCCATATGAGAAATCGAGCGAGTCGGTCGATCGGCGTATCGTTTGATTTTGCCCCGAGCTTGAAAAGATTCATAATGTTTTCATGTCTCGATGCTTGACGATATAGGTCGATCCATCGCACGTAATTGCTCCATCGAGATTGAGATTCACCTAATTTGAGCTATGAAGAGAACAGGTTCGCATTATGATGCGTGAAGTAAAGAGTTGCGCAATAAGAAAATCCCGTTAGTGAAGGTGTTGTGGCATAAACACGGAATTGAAGAAGCCACTTGGGAACTTAAGGACTCTATGAAAGAGCGATACAGAGCCTATTTACGGTAAGATTTTGGGGACGAAAATTTCTTAAGTGGGGAGAGTTGTGACAGCCCAAAATTGACCCTAGGCGGGATGTGGTTTCGGGACCATAAAAGCGAGGCATAAAAATAATTTAAAAATTATTTTGATGCCTATGATATATGTTAAATTGTGTGTGACATTTTGATGATTTGATTTAGTGTTATAAAGGTGAATTTCACTAGAAAGGACTTGTGTGAAAAATTTAGAAATGTGCTAGGCAAATGCAAAGTGGCCTAATAATGCATGTTGTGAAAATGAGGATTTGCATGTCAAATTTCCCTAAAGATAGCCTAGTGGCCGGCCATGACAAGGATGATGGGCAAAAGAAAACATGTCATAAACATGTTTTGTTAATGGTTGATGTCAAAATTGATAAAATATTAAGGTTGTAGGAAAAGAAACAAAAAAAAAATGTGTGTGTGTGTGGTTGCCCCCCCTTGCCGTGAATAGAGCAAAGAAAGAAAAAAAAAAGCTTCATTTCCTTTGGTTCTCTCTTGGCGAATTGAAGAAAGAAAGGGGAGGAGATTTCGGTCAACTTTAAGCTCAAAACAAGGTTAGTATTCATGTTAGATTTTGAAATTTCAGCAATGTAAGTTGATTACTAAGTTCTTTAACTAGCCCATGTTAAAATTTTGGATTTGGGTGGTGCATGAAGTATTCGGCCATGGTAGATAGTGAAGAGAGTTGATTATTTTCTTTGTGTTAAATGAGTGATTGTGGATGGGTGAAGTGTGAGCTAGTTAAATATTCATATAGTTAGGTTGGATGATAGGAAGAAAAAAATGGAAACGTGTATGTACACTAAGGCCGAATGTAAAGTTGGAGATTTGTGGGAAATGTATGTGTCTTGAAGTGTTGGAATGGAGAGGATGCTTTAATTGTGTTATGAACAATTATGTGTTAGAAATTGTGATTTTGGGTTGACTAGGATTTTCGACCATAGTGGTCATTGAGGATTAAGGTTATGTTTCATGCTAAACTTGATAAATCTTGGTGTATGGGTGTTTGAACTAAACTAATGATCAAATAGATGCATAAATACAAAGTAAGAAGAATCGGCTATTGTATGTAATACTATTGCGAATGTGAAAATACTATACTTGAGTAATGAATATGATTGGATTATTGATGGTATGGTAATTGCATAAGGCTATTAGCCGAATAGCTAAAACGTAAGGTAGTAAGATAAAAATTTTACCATGTCGTTCCGTATGTCATAGATCATTAAAATGTGGATACCAATATATGTACCAAAGCGGTTGAATGAGCTAATTTATTTGTTTAAGCTCAAGATCCTAAAGGAGAGGCGTCCAACAAGGAAATCGAAGATCATCGAGTAGCCGACTTGGAATTAATTACGAACACAAAGTAAGTCATTAAGCACATATGTTTGATATTGCTTAAATGATTGGAAAATCTATGAAATTGTGTTTAATGGAATGCTATATATGTATAAATGAAATTGTATGTGTATGGAGTGAGGATAATTGTTGAATGTAAAAGAAATAGTGGAATGTGTAGAAAGTTTGCTTCCGAAGCTTGTGTGTGCGGGCAATACGTGTGTATGGTGACGAGATTGGCACTAAGTGTGCGTGCTGGAAATATAAGGCACTAAGTGTGCATGCTGGAAAAATATGACACTATGTGTGCAAGCTGGAAAAATACTGACCTTTGGGTGTGCGAGCTCGGAGGTATGGCTTGTGTGTGCGGGCTTAAATTACGTGGCACTAAGTGTGCGAAATCGAGTAGTAAGCACGTGTGTGCGTACTCTATATATATGGAGGTGTGTCTCCATTGAATTGAGTATGGACAGCGGATCGGGTAAGTACCTCGAGCTCATGTGAATAGAGAATACGTTCATGCTTGGGGTTGAATTGGTAAGCCTTAAATCTATGTGATGATTGAAATTGTATGGTTGTGCTGGAAAATGAGTTAATGTGTAAAATGCTTGATTATCTTGTTGTGTAGAATATGAAATGTGGATGTATGACTTGAGTGCGAGATTGGACGAAAGGTCCGAGGTATTATGGTATAGATTCGATATGGATGAGTACCTAGCCTCGTTTGTTGTACATGTTGTAGTAACTTTATCGATGGATTGATGAATGCTTATGACTTACTGAGTTGTAAACTCACTTGGTGTTTTCTTGTCACCCATTTTAGGTCTCTCGGACTCGTATTGTTTGCGTGATCGGGACCGTCGTTGAAGTCATCACACCGACTGAAATCTTGTGGTATTGTTTTCGTTGTTGAAGAACATTTGGCATGTATAGGCTATTATATTTTGTCGAATTGTGGGTTGTAAACTTTAAGCCATGTGAAAATGGCCTATGTGGTCGTCAGTGGGATGCTAGAACCTATAGCCACGAGTCTTAGAAACTCTAATTTTAATAAGGTGGCCATAATTTGTGTCATGTATGATGGATGATTAAGGCCAAGGAAAGATTCATGAAATTGGCATAGTCTCTGCAGTAACTGTTGCGGACAGCAGCAGTGAGATGAGATTGAAAAATAACTAAAATAGTATAAGTAGAATTAAATAGTGAGTAAATTATGAAATTGAACCTTGATGAATCTATTTTTATATGGACGAAACGAAACGACCATATGAGCAGTATACTGAGAAATATTAAAGTTCTCGTGAGACAGGGCCAGAACGGTTTCTGGGTCCCCTTCCGCGACTTTGAAAATTTACCATAAACTATCCAGAAAGAATTAGGAGTCATGCCTTATATGTACAGATTCTATTTTGAGTCTAGTTTTATTAGAAAGAAACGGAACCAGTATTAAAGCCCTGTACAGAGAGATATTCAAGTTGTAACGCGCGAAGGTCAGAGCAGTCAATCCCTGTAACATGGGTGACTTTAACTAATAAACTGTACCAATTGGCCTGGCCAAAATTCTAAAAATAAATCCATGGATGGGTATGTGAGTCTAAATTCAGGAAAATTTCGAAACCAGTTTCGAGTTTTGAAACTCGAGATATGATTTTAAGGCGACGGTGACGCAGTTTTCCAGCCTGACCGGTAATGTCAAATTGGTTGGTACC
>NW_026440394.1:0-32911 GCF_025698485.1 Gossypium arboreum
TTAATTCCATTCCTACTATTTTTAGTGATTTTTCACATCCACGTCACTGTTGCTGCCAGCATCTATTTCTAGGGTAGACTTTCTCTAACACATAGTTTCTATGATTCAGCCACCCCTTTTCATATATAGTCCAAAATATAATCATGATGACCCATTCTAATGGCTGGTCATTGCCAAACATTTCGTGCCTCTTAATGAGCATATACATGCCAAATGGTTATAACATTATGCTCAAAACATTTATAAGCCATTTTCGCATGGCTATTCAAAATTTTACATACCAAGTTCAAACAAAACATAATAGCCTATACATGCGAAATGTACTCCTAGACCAACTCGGAAAATACCAAAAGTTGTTAGCGGTGTGATGACTTGATGCGGTCCCGAATACGCAAAAAGTCGAGTCCAAGAAACCTAAAATAGGTGACAAACAAACACCGAATGAGTATATAACTCAGTAAGTCATAAGCAATGCACTAACAACCATTAATAACATTATCGCAAGATGAAACAAAATGGAACGAGGCTAATTACTCCATTCAAACCGAACTATACCATAGTTCCTTAGACCTTCGATTCAATCACATACCAAGTTACAATTCACATTCCATATACTAATCAATAGGATATTTGAAGCATTTCTACACACCATTTTGTTTCGTCACAATCATACATCTACATGACCTTTCACTCATTCCACGATAATTCTTATGTCGTGACTTCAATTTACATTGTCACATAGGTTCAAACTTACCAAGCTCAACCCCAAATATAAACATAGCGCCTATTAGCCATGAACTCAAGGCACTTACCCGATCCGCTGTCCGTGATCAGCAAATAGTGTCGCACACTCGGTGTCAATAGTGATTCAAAAGCATATAGTGAGTCCGCACATTAGTGCTATATAATCAACTTCGCACACTTAGTGCTATATGATCAAACTTCGCACACTTAGTGCTGTACAAGTTTTAAACCCGCACACTTAGTGCCATTCTCATGATCACAATTGTTTATACCGACACTTAGTGCCGAAATCAACAACTCGATACATCTCACCTCTTTTCCTTTCATTCAATACTTCCATCACCACATACATACATGTATATAAATTCATCATTCCTTTCGGCATAATTATATAGACATTATGTCTATTCAAATCAATACCAAATATATGCTTAGTGACTTACCTTGTGTTGGGTAAAATAGTCCAAGTCGGCTACTCGATGACCTTCGTCTTTCCCTTGCTTGATTCTCCTTCTTTAACTCCTTGAGCTTAATCAATAAATCAACTAGTTTAACCATCTTGCTAAACATTCATAATTCAATTACACATGCACATGTATGTTTGTATATTCGCAACCATCCTCACTTATTACCCATTTAGTCAATTATCTAAGCCAAGATAAGGCTTCAATATGGTTGCCTCTAACCGAATACATGCACACCAATCTACTTCATTTGGCGAATATGCATGTCTATGTTGAGGCCAATTTTACATAATATCACAAAAAAAACAGCATACATTTTACTAACTAACGCATTACATATTGTAGCTCAATACACATCTCTCATTTACTACATAACAAAACATCATCACAAGCAAATATACACCTTGAAATAGTATATATGTCATACCAATTCATCATGTGCAAACATATATTCATGTAGGTGCAAGGGCCGAATCTCAAGTTGTTTATATCCAAATATAAACACATATCCAAAGCTCAAATCTTACCTACCATGCAACATGCATGAATCATACTTATGGATATACCATGACCGAATACATCACAACACCAAAATTTTGGTCATGATTAAGCAAAGAACTTAATGTCTTACTCAAAAATACTAAAAAGAAAGTCCAAGAGCCATCAATCCACCATCACATATACCATTAGCAAGCTTCATATTTAACATGCAATGGCATTAACACAAAATCCACCTTGGCCAAACACCATCCCCATGATATAACAAAGATTTGAACCATGGGCTAATAAGAACATCAAGCTAGTAACTAAAAACATGCATGAATCTCATGGCACAACCTCAAACATACCTTAATCTTGATGCATGTATAGCCAAACCCCTTCCTAATCCTCTTCCAACCCAAGCATGAAGCAAAAATTCTCTCTTCTTCCTTAGGATTTTCGGTCGAGAGAATGAAAGGATGAACAAAAATTTTTTCTTTCTTTCCCTCAACTCACGCAATGGAGCATGCATGAGACTATTTTTTCTTTTTTCCATTTCTTTATTACCCATGCTCATTAATTTATTTTTTTTTTTCCACCCATGATACCAACAAAACATGTCTATGACATGTTTTGCCCATATTCTTTGTCATGGCGCCACTAGAACTTGGGGGAATTTGACATGCAAGTCCTCCCTTTGGCTACATGCACTATTAGGTCCTTATAGATTAGCCTATCACTTTTCAAAAGTGTCACACAAGTCCTACTAACTGAATTCACATGCTATCGGCTAAATCGAAGCTTGAAATTTTCACACATTCATAATTACATATTCTAGACAATAAATATTACGTTCAAACATTTGGTGACTGGTTTAGCGGTCCCAAACCACTTCCGACTAGGGTCAATTTTGGGTTCACAACTCTCCCCACTTAAGAAATTTTCGTCCCGAAAATCTTACCGTAAATAGGTTTGGGTAACGCTCTTTCATAGAGTTCTCGGGTTCCCAAGTAGCTTCTTCCATCCGTGTTTGAGCCATAACACTTTTACTAATGGAACCCTTTTGTTTCAATTCCTTCATTTCTCGAGTTAGGATACGAATCGGTTCTTCTTCATAACTCATATCGGCTTGAATTTCAACCTCGATGGACTAATTACTGGGACGGATCAGATCTATAGCATCGAAGCATCGAAACATGAAAGACGTCGTGAATCTTTTCAAGTTGAGGGCAAAATCAAACGATCACAATGGACCAACTCGTTGGAGATTTCATACGCCAATGAATCTGGGCTCAACTTGCCCTTACGCCAAATCGAATATCTTTTTCAAGGCGAAACTTTAAGAAACACTTTATCTCCCACGATACTCAATGTCCTTTCGTTTCAAATCGCGACTTCGCGATCGGAGGCTATCTTGATTTTCACGGATTACTCTTCTTTCTATTAGATCTTTAATCAAATCCACTCGAAAATTTTACTCTCACCGAGCTCGGTCCAAAACAATGGTGTACGGCATTTACGCCTCTACAAGGCCTCGTAAGGCGCCATCTTAATACTTGATTGAAAACTATTGTTGTGCGAATTCAATCAAAGGTAAATACCGTTCCATGAACCATGAACTCGAGGATGCAACATCTCAACATATCCTCAAGTATCCGAATTATTCGCCGGATTGACCATCGGTTTGGGGGTGAAAAGCGGTCTGAAATGCAACTTGGTACCCAAAGCTTCTTGCAATTTCTTCCAAAATCGCGAGGTGAACCTCGGATCTCTATCCGAACAAGAAATCGGACCCGTGTAATCTCAATCGAAAATATACAATTCAGCTAGTTTATCCAATGAAAAATCGTACTCACGGGGATAAAGTGTAACATCCGAAATAGGGCCTAAGCGGACGATGGTTGCTAAACCACAAATCCGAGGTAGAATGTAAACCTAATTTTCAATGGTGTCAAAATGGTGATTTGAGATCACTAAATCGGACAAATAAGATTGAACAAGATAGTAACTTAATATTTATGAGTCAAGTAAGAATTTAGAAGAATTTGTGAAATGGTGAAATTAGTGAATTAAAATAATTTATTAGGTCGACGGTCAAAAACGAGGTATCGAGACCTCAAATTTGAAAATCGAGCTATAAATATTTTTATAAATATTTATTAAGTGTCATTGAGTTAGTATTAAAGTTTAGTTAGAAAATTTTGAGGTTTGGATAGCTAATTAATTAAAAAGGACTAAATGAAAATAGCTCAAAATTTGTTAAATTGTGAGTAAATAGCTTAAGTATTTAAAAAGATGGATTTAAAGAGCAATTAGACCCAAAGGTTAATGGATGGACGGTTTGGGTATGAAATAAGCAAGAAAACAATGTGAACAAGGGACAAAATTGGAATTAGCATAAAAGTTAATAGTTAAAAAATGATGTAATTGAAAATCTAGACATTTCTTCATCTTTCTCAGCCAAAACCGTAGCAGGTCTCCTATGCTGGTTTTTCATATTTTTGCACCATGTAAGTTCAATTTTTACTATTTCTTAGTAATTTTTATGTTTTTGTGACTTTTACAATTAGGTCCAATCATCTAATTCATTAGTTTTTGATTTGGTGGGTGAAATTGGAAGTTACCCTGGCTGAGTAAGGGTAGTTTATGATGAATTATTATGAAATTGAAGTTCTAATTTCATATTAAGGTTGTTTTATTAAGTCATTTTGATAGAAAATGGTATTTAGGACCTAATTGTGAGCAAAATTGTGAATTAGATGTTGGTGTTGAAATTCAGAATATCAAAGGCTGTGAAATAGTTTATAATGATAAAATAAAAGTGTTAATTTAGAAAAAATTAGTTCAATTGATGGGTGAATTGAGGGGACTAAATTGTAAAAGCGTAAATTTTGGGGTAAAAGTGCAATTTTGAATTTTGAACAGCATAAATTGTGAAGTGAAATAGAAATCAAATAAATGCTAATGAGTAGAAATATTTTATATTATAGATCAAGAATCCAAGAAGACGAGGAAAAGAAAAGTAAAGGACTAAATTGTAAGGTTTAGTCACATTTTGTATCCGGTAAGTTTAAGTAAATAAATGCAATATTCTTTTATTTTACATTATTATTGTCAATTTCTAGCATTTATATATTTATGTTATGAAAATATTTAAAGTCGAATTTAAGGTGAAGTGGAGAAATGTGTTAGAAAGCCGGTTGAACCCTAGGAATGTTAGGATATTAGGGTTGACAGAGAGAAATGAGCCATGTAAGTCCATATTAGAAATATGACTTTGGAGACAGGATTGAGCCATGTAAGTCCATATTATATATGGCATTGGAGCAGGAATAATTCATGTAAGTCCATGTCAAAGACATGGCATTGGCGAGATATTGATAGCAGGAGCGACCTAGTATCCTTAGTATTCCGAGTGGTTCAACGGGTCAGGATACGAGTTAAATTACAGTGAATTAACAGCAAAGGAAAAGTAGATTATACTTATGAAAAGGAAAGGTCGTAAGAAAGAAGGTAAGGGAATAAAGAAGAAGATAGAAATTGAAGTAAAGAAATTTATGATGTTAGATGATATTATGTATAATTATCCATTATGTTGAATGTTGTGATTTTTTGTTGTAAGCTTACTAAGCCTAGTGCTTAATCTCTTCATTTTCTTCTTCTTATAGTACTTATCTAGTCACTTGGGGATCGAAGGAAATGTCAGGCCGATCACACTATCAAAGAAATAACTTCGGTATAACTAGGCGTTTTGTTTTAGGTATGGCATGTATAGAAACTTAGCTACTTTTGGTATAATATGAATAATGAATGATGTGTAAATACTTGCTAGTGATTAGCTAAGAAAATAGCTGATGATATACATGTTTATTAATATGTATGATTGAATGATGATTATCACATGAAAATTATGAAAAATGTGAAAGTAACCTAAAACAGATTCAAGTAAGAAATGATGTAACTTTGAAAATCACTAAAAATTGTAGAAACATAGTTTGAAGATGAATAATATATGAAATTAAAGCTTATTATGTATATTTTCTTATGGAATAAGCAAAACAGGTAAAAGTATTATATTTTATGATATATCTGAGTTTTAGTGAAACAGGGTCAAGGCGATTTCTGGATCCCCGTTTCAACTTTGGAAATTCACCATAAATTGTACAAAACTAATTTTAAGGTATAATTTATATGATTAGAATGCTTGTTGAATCTAGTTTTAGATAAACAAACGACTTAGTCATATGAATTTTGTACAGGAAGAAAAATGGTTCGTAGTAAGAAGAGGTTAGTGCAGTCGAGTTTTGAAACAGGAAACTTTAACTAATAAACTGTACTAATTGGCTAAGTCAAAATTCTAGAAAAAATTAGTAGATATATATATGAGTCTAGTTTCATGAAAAATTTACGGATCTTAATTTCGAGTTTTGAAACTCGAGAAATGAATTTTAAGTAACCATGATGCAGAAAAATAGTTTATTCCTAAAATTAAAATAAGTGATTTAGAGTTGTTTAAAAGGTAAGATAAGTTTAGTAACACCTCAAGCTTGACTCGGTGATGGTTTCGGGCATGGGGCGTTACATAAAGTGAGCCGACTTAGTCGTCTATCAACAACAACCCAAATCGCATCCTTCTTACTAGTGACAATGGCAGCCGGACACAAAGTCCATTGTGACTCGATCCCATTTCCACCGGGTATCATGATCGGTTGAAGTAACCCGAAGGCACTTGATGTTCCGCTTTCACTTGTTGACATATTAAACATCTCAAACAAAGTCGGAGATGTCTCGTTTCATACCATGCCACCAAAACCAACATTTCAAATCGTTGTACATCTTCGTACTCCCGGTGAATTGACATTCGGCTACAATGAGCTTCATTAGAATCATCGAAATGAGTTCGAATTTCTTGGAACACCAACGATTTCGAACCTCAAACAATCGTCATCATCAATTTGAAGCTCCGATTCCTTGTTCGGAACACACTCAGCCCGTTTTGCAACCAACTCATCGTCAACTTTCGAGCTTGAATTTGATGAGTCAATAATGTTTTGGCCTTTAATTGGCTATTAACACATTGTCGGGTAGGATAGACAAGTGTACATTCATAGCTCGTAAAAACAGTGATTTTTGGCTTAAGGCATCCGCAACCACATTAGCCTTTCGGTGATAATCAATGACAAGCTCATAATCTTTTAACAACTCGAGCCAACGTCTTTGTCAGATTTAAGTCTCTTTGAGTCATCAAATATTTGAGACTTTTGTGATCCGAATACACATGGCACTTCTCACCAAATAAGTAATGTCGCCATATCTTTAAAGCAAATCGATGGCGCAATTCGAGATCATGGGTCGGATAATTTTTCTCATGTGGCTTTAATTGTCTCGACGCGAGGCACAACTCGACCTTCTTGCATCAATCCAACCTAACCCAAGTAGGGAGTTTTCCCAATTGGGGATTCGGTTTCCGGCGGTTATTGAACAGTACAATAGTCGGATCCGAACTCGGTTTTAAGGAAATTCCCGGCCACCTCGTTTATTGGGTTTTGAATTTTTAAAAAGGGCCGGCTTTACCCATTTTTAGTTCTAGACAAATTATTTTTTTCCTTTAAGTTTTGCCTTTGCCTTTCAACTTTTAAAACTTTTATTCCCAAAATACCCCTAGTAGTTTTCTTATTAACCTTTTAAATTTGACATGAACTATCCCAACACACCGGGAAGAGGTCTTGAACCATGTTGATTGAATTTCCATCACCTTTTGAGTTCCAAGAACCTTCCTTTTGATGATGAACCTTGCTAAAATTTTTTAAATTTTTGAAAGAAACCCAAGTTCCCCTTTTGGGAAGGAAATCAAGGTCCTACCAAAGGGTTTAGCCCAAACGGATATGAATTTAGAATTATGGGTTTTTGGGGTTCATAAACCCAAATGGTTTTCAAGCCAATTTTTTCCTCATCCTTAGGCCCAATTTGCCCTTTTAACAAGTTAAAATTTTTATCAAATTTTTGAATAGGCATTAGGGCCGGGTATTATTCAAATTAAGTTGGAAAAGGATTGTTGGGCTATTCGGAAAAATTCATTGGTGAAGGTTTTTGCCCCTACCTTGATTATTCCAATTTAAATTAAAGGCCCCCTTGTGAAGGAGCCGCTAACTTTCAAGATGCCAATTCTTCACCGATCCATTTCTAATCAAAACAATAATTTTTCGGATCACACTTTAAACTTAACATTAAGGCTTATCCTAATCAACCTATGGTGTCCTCCACAAACCATCTCTGATACCAAAAAATTGAACACCCGAACCCGAACCTCGTCGGTCGAACACAATTTAAGGACTTCAAACCACTTATTGAGAATTTTCCAGCTGTCAATCCTTTGTATAGCGTTCAAATCTAACTTGAGTTTTAAACTCAAAATCAGTTTTGTTTTTTCCTAAAATGACCATATGTCCACTCAGTTGTTTTCTAAATTTTTGGTCAACCAATTGAATTTATTATTAAATCTCCCATTTACGGGGTGCTACACTGACCTTCGTAGTTACAACTCAATAACTCCCTGGCGGGTTAAACAGGTTTTTTCTATAAAACAGACCAAAGGGTTTTCAATTGGTATATACTAATTATCTCTTTAATTTTAAGAATTTTAAAAGTGGAACAAATCCAGAAACCGTTTCCCTTTTTACTTAAAAAATATCTCTTCATACAACCATATGACCGTCCTTTCCCCAAGAAAATAAATTCATCAAGGCATTTACAAATTTATTACTAAATTCCATTCCACTATTTTTAGGTTTTACACCCATCACTGTTGGAGCTCTATTTCTGGGTAATTTCCAACAATATTTTAGATTCAGCCACCCTTTTTCAAAAGTAAAATATAACATGAGACCCTTCTAATGGCTGGTCATTGCCAAACACCGTGCCTCTTTGACTAACATCCAAAATTTCTTTGCTCAAAACATTTATAAGCCTTTTCATGGCATTCAAAATTTTCTCCAAGTTCAAACAAAAATAATGCCTAACATCCGAAAGTATTAGACCAACCAAAAATACCAAAAGTTTTCCCTGGATATTCTGCGGTCCCAATAGCAAAAAGTCGAGTCCAAAAACCTAAAATGGGAAAACAAACCGAATGGTTTCTCAGAATCTAAGCTGCACTAACCCATTTCATTATCCAAGATAAACAAAATGGCGGGCTTTACTATTCAAACCAACTATACCATAGTTCCTTAGACCTTCATTCAATCCTCCAATTCACACAACCTATACAACAATGGATATTTGAAGTTTTACAACCATTTTGTTTTCGAAATCTTCACTGACCTTTCCTATTCCAGAAATTCTTATTACGTGACTTCAATTTAATTTCCTTTCAAACTTAAAGAACCCCAAATAAAACTGCGTTTGCCATGAATCAAGGCCTTCCCATGTGGTGATCAACGAATGCCACACTCGGTGTAATGGTTCAAAACAATGTGATCCGCAACTTGGCTTTAATCAATCGAACTTATTATTACAAACTCCACCTTATCTTACAAGTTTTAAACCCCAATTAGTGCCATTCTCTGATACAATTGTTTTACCCGAATTAGTCCGAAATAAAACCGAACACTCCCTTTTCCTTTCATTAAACTTCCTCACCCCAAATACAGATTAAATTCACATTCCTTTGGCATAATTTAAGCATTAGTCTTTCAAATCAATACCAAAATATTTAGTGATTACCTTTTTTAAAATAGCCAAGTCGGCTACTCATGACCTTCGCTTTCCTTGCTTGATTCCCTTTTTAACCCGACAACTAAATTAACAGTTTAACCACTTCAAACATTATAATTCAACAAATGTATGGTATATCCTCCTCACTTATTACCCATTTGTAATTTCTAACCAAGATAAGGCTTCAATTGGTTTTCTAAAATTGCACCCAATTATTCATTTAATATAGTCTATGTTAGGCCAATTTTACCTTCACACAAAAAAAACAGCATACATTTTCTAACTAACGATTACATATTGTAGCTCAATAATCTCTATTTATAATAAAAAATCACAAACAAAATCCCTTGAAAAAATATTCAACCAATTCATATGTGCAAACAATATTCATTAGGTCAACAAATTCAATTTTTATTCCAAATATAAACACATATCCGCTCAAATCTTCCTACCTCAACATGCATGAATCAACTTATATATACCAAAATAATCAAACCCAAAATTTTGGCTGATTGCAAAAACTTAATGCTTACTCAAAAATATAAAAAGAAATAAAGCCATTCCACCATCAATTACCATTACAAGTTCAAAAAATTTAATGGCTTAACACAAAATACCTTAAACCCACCCCAGAATAACAAAGTTTGAACCATGGGTAATAAGAACATCAAGCTATAACAAAAACAGATGAATCTCATGGCAAACCTCAAACAACCTTAATCTTATGCAGTATAGCCAAACCCCTTCCAACCTTTCCAACCCAACATAACAAAATTCCTTCTTCCTTAATTTTTCAAAGGAATGAAAGGATAACAAAATTTTTTTCTTTCTTTCCCCTCAACTCACCAATAATCTAAGACTATTTTTTTTTTTCCATTTCTTTAAAGCTCAAATTTATTTTTTTTACCATGACCAACAAAACATGTCTATACATGTTTTGCCCATTTCTTTGTCATGGGGCCAAAACTTGGGGGAATTTGAATCAATCCCCTTTGGCTAATGCACTATTAGGTCCTTAAGATTAGCCTATCACTTTTAAAATGTCACACAAGTCCTACTTTTTCACATCTTCCTAAATCAAGTTAAATTTTCACCTTCATAATTAATACTAGCAATAAATATTACCAAAATTTCGTGATCGTTTGGGTAAACCATTCCGACTGGGTCTTTTTTAAATTTCTTTTAATCTAGCTATCAAATAATAATAGTAACCCTCTTTTGCTAAACAAAATTCATAAAATAAAATACCAAAGAATTAATGAATCGGCCTCTTCCCTTTTCAATTAGTCTTTTTCTACCGATTGCCAATGGTTCCTTAACGAATAGCCCCACAATTTCCTTTGGCCCGAACCCATTCTTTGGGGAGGGCCTTTTCTTTATCCACCATCTTTTATACAACCAATAAATGATCAAACCCCCATTTATAACAACCCCCCATCCCGCATTCACCAAATGATTTTCCACAATATTGACACTTAGGCGGGAATTCCGAACCACACTTCCGGGCTTCAAATACCTTGAAATCGATTTCTTGATTACCTCTACCCAACCCAAAAGGATGATTCACTAATTTCTTCTCAATTTCTTAGAAATCAAAATACTTAAAAGCACCTCTTTTAAATGATCTTTATTTTTCCACTCTTTCATTTTTCCGTTATAAACTTCAAGCTTTTAACACTGCGAACAACAACTCTCATTTCATTAGCCCCAATCTCTTCAACCACATTTAACCCTTCTTCAAATTTGATACAAATTTCTTTTTTTTCAATTCCGGCAATTTCGATCTTTTCTTTTCAATTCCCCTTATTTCCCACCTAGACAAAAATTTCTTTTCTTTTGATATCTTTTCCCCATACTTTTTAAACTCCTTTGGAAAAATTCCCAAGTAAGCTTTTTTCAGTACACAGTTCCACTTTTCCCACCAATTGATCTTCTTCTTTTAACAATAAACGGCACATTGTAATCTTCCGGAAACAATCACTGTTTAAAATTTTACCAAACTTTGAGCCAATACTGTTTTACGGGGTCATATCCGATTCCCCTAAATTCCGCCCAAACTTTCTAAGCTTTTCGATGAAACGTTTTGTTTCAATTATTGAAAGGTAGGAGCAACCGGGTACCTTTTGCAAAGGGAGGGGTGGTTCCGTTCTTTCTTGATCACCTCCTTTACCACCGATTAAACTCCATAAACAATTTTTAAGTTCCGCCTCCACATAGAATTGGAATATCACACTTGTTCCTTTTCGGTCTACACCTCATTGGTTTTCCTCCTTTCAAACCGGTTATCGACATTTTTTCAGATTCTATAAAAATGAAAAGATTAACATCTAAATACCTATCCATTTTTGGCATGTATTTCTAAAACTTTAACATCACAAAAGAACCCTAAAGGCCATACACTAAATTAACCCCTTAAACCCGTATTCTCTGGGAAAGGGTAGGGCATTCAGGTAAAATTTTTTTCGTTAATACGGTTAAAACTTTTTTTACTAAAACTTCATTTCCTTTAATGGGTCCAAACCCAAAACTACTGGACTAACTGAATTTCAAAACCATTTTTTCCCAAAACCCAAATTTTTTTTTTTTTTCTAAACCCCGAAAAATCTAACCTTCCTGAATTTTAAAACCGACCAATCCAACCAACCAATTCATTTCAAAATTTTCAAAATTTACTTCATTAAATTTACTATTTAATTATAATTTTACAAGTATATTCATTAAAAGTTTAATTTTTTAATCACCCCTTAACACCATATAAATCAAAAAAATTTAAAAAGCTGGAATAATTGGATATTGTCCTTGTTGATCCACCTCCTTACTTCCCGTCAATTACGAGCATTGAAACATTAAATAAGTTATAAAAGCAAAGTTATGGCATAAAACATAAATTTACCAAATATTTTACACTTTACATAACACAATTAAAGCCTGTCAACAAAGTCATTTATTCCATAAATATAACTTAATTTCCATTAATTTTTTATTTGTAATACATTTTTAACCAAATTAGGGAATGGTAAAGGAAAATTGAGACTTACTTTATTTATAAAACATGGGTTGCAAATCCTTTTTTTTAAAATATACCCCTTTAATATCCAAACCTTTCATTTAAAACAAAAACACCACTTATCATTATACTTTCTCATATAAATACTAACTACCACTTTATTTGTACTTACAGTCATAATATATACACCACTTATACTTGCAATAAATCAAAAATTCCACTCAAGATAATTCGATTTTCTTGTTATTTTATTTTCTATTCACCAATAAAAATTTCATCATAATTATAAAACTAAAATTAACATAAACATTAAACTTAACCCATAATTACCTTATTTTAAAATTTAAAATTCGGGCAATCAATTTTTTCTTTTCCTCACTTCCTTCCATTATCTTTTCCATTTTCATATTATTCATCTTAACCCCTTAAAGTAAAAAAATTTAAGTTTACTTATTATTTTCCAATGTTTCCATGGTTCATAGTCACTAATTATTTTTATCTTTAGCCAAACTCCAAATTAATCCGCTAATTTTATCTTTAAACTAACTATATATCTTCTTATCAAAAATTTTTAGAATTTTTTGGTTTACCAATAAGTAAGTTTATTTTAAATTCACCCTTTCCTGTCCGACAATTCCACCCTTCCACTAAAAATTAATTATTTTTCCGAATTGGTGTTATTTTTTTCTATTAAAATAATCATTAAATTTAAAAATAAAATTTAACCCCTAATTATTTTTCTCCAATTTTATGATTTTAAAGTAAAAGGGGATTGAAATCTTCTGACTTGTCTTACAAAA
This sequence comes from Gossypium arboreum, assembly GCF_025698485.1. Classification (NCBI taxonomy): domain Eukaryota; kingdom Viridiplantae; phylum Streptophyta; class Magnoliopsida; order Malvales; family Malvaceae; genus Gossypium; species Gossypium arboreum. The sequence goes on from NW_026440394.1 coordinate 13,209, forward strand.
TCATTATTTCAGATTACTTCATTTACCGCTTTAGAAATAATCAATAATTTAATTTATATTTTTTCATTTTAATTCGATTTCTACAATTTATTATTTTTCAAATTAGACTATTTCTACTGTCAAAATTTTTATCAAATTTGATTTTTGTTTTTCCAAATTTATTCTAAATTACCTTGTTTTTCCCCAATGAACTTTCTTCCCAATTAATTTTCCTTAACATTATGATTTCCAATTTTTTTCTAATTTAAAAAACCCTAATTAAATTTTTATTTAACCCAAAATTATTTCTATTAATTTTTCAATAAAACAGATAAAACAATTTAAAATCTAATTCCATGCTAAATCTCTTTTCCAGAATATTCATACAATTTCAATTTCTTTCATGAATCAAAATAATGAATTCAAAAGTGGCCTAGTTTAAAAGTATAAAACCAAAAATTTCGAAATTCAAAATTAATTCTTGCATAAAATATGAAAACCCTTAAGAAAACCCTTAATTGTTTTTCTATAAATCAAAAAATAATAAATTCTAGATAATTCCACTTTATCCATTTTTAATAAATTTTTTAAATTCAATTTTGCCCTTCATCAATTTTCCGCATTTCATACCTTCCTCCAGCCAAATAGACCGGGCTATTTGCCTTTTAAACCCCTTTTTTATATTTAAGATTTAATATTTCCCATAATTTTACATTAAAATTTAATTTTTTTCAATTAAATCGAAATTTAAAATTTCTTGAAAACTTTAATCTAATTTATTAAATAAAATTTTTAAAAATATTTTGGCCCTTTAAATTTTCCTCGATTCCCTTTCCGACTAATTTAATTTTTTTATTTCTTACATTTGCTATTTAAAAATTTTCCTAATTACACTTAACTTTATTCATAAATTATTAAAATTTTTTTTTGTAATTTATATTTTAAATTTAAAAAATTAGGCTTTCAAATTTTTAAATTCCAAGGCTAATTTTATTTCGAAATGGTATTTAATCCTAAATTACAAATAAATTAACAAATTAATTTAATATTTTATCAAGTGAATTTAGGAATTTGTAAATGGTGAAATTAGGAATTAAAAGAATTTTTAGGTCAAAGGGGTAAAAATAGGTATGAGACCTAAATTGAAAATGAGCTATAAATATTTTTATAAATATTTATGGAGTGTTGAGTTAGTATTAAAGTTTCGTTAGAAAATTTTAACGTTTGGATGGCTAATTAATTAAAAGGATTAAATTAAAAATAGCACAAAATTTGTTAAATTGTGAGTAAATAGCTTAAGTATTTAAAAGATGGATTTAAAGAGCAATTAGACCCAAAGGTTAATGGCTGGACGGTTTGGGTATGAAATAAGCAAGAAAACAATGTGAACAAGGGCAAAATTGGAAATAGATAAAAGTTAATAGTTAAATAATGATGTAATTGAAAAATCTAGAAATTTCTTCATATTTTCTCAGCCAAACGCCATAGAAGGTCTGGAGAAAGCTGGTTTTCATATTTTTACATCATGTGAGTCTAATTTTGCTTTTTCTTGATAATTTTTATGTTTTTATGACTTTTACAATTAGGTCCCTTGTAGAATTCATTAGTTTTTGATTTTATGGGTGAAATTGGAAGTTACCCTGGATGGATAAGGGAATTTTATGATGAATTATTATGAAATTTAAGTTCTAATTTCATATTAAGGTGGTTTTATTAAGTGATTTTGATAGGAAATGATATTTAGGACCTAATTGTGAAAAAGTTGTGAATTGAAGGTTGCTGTTGAAATTCAGAATATAAAAGGTTTTGAAATAGTTTATAATGATAAAATAAAGTGTTAATTGAGAAAAAAGTTCAATTGATGGGTGAATTGAGTAGGGACTAAATTGTGAAATTAAATTTTGGGGTAAAAGTGCAATTTTGAAATTTGAACAGCATAAATTGTGAAGTGAAATAGAAATCAAATAAATGCTAATGAGTAGAAATATTTTATATTATAGATCAAGAATCCAAGAAGAACGAGGAAAAGAAAAAGTTGGAATAGTCCTAAATTTTAATATCTTCTACAAATTAGGGGTAAGTTCATATGGTTGAATTTAGATGTTTATTTGTGAATGATTGAAGTTTATAATGTGTTATTATATCAATTTGTTGTGGGATTGTGTAGATTTTGTTAATGAAAGAATAAATGTGGAAATGCAAATTAGGAAAAACGGATTGAGTAGTTGACGGCGGTGATGAATTGAGGATAAGACCATGGTTGTTCCATGGCAAAGTGTGAAATGTAGGTATGGTATCATCCATCTTGAGTTGTGAAATGTAGGTATGGTATTATCCATTGAAATGTGAAATGTAGGTATGGTATTATCAAATCCATTGAGTTAAGAAATGTAGGTATGGCATTTCCCATACCGAGTTGAAAATGTAGGTATGGTATTTCAATGAGGAAAACCATACTGAGTTGTGAATCATGGCATTGAGCAACGGCGACTCAATTTTAAAAGCCGTTTCCTAATTTGATTATAAGAAATAAAGAGAAGTGATCCAAATGGAAGAGATTGAGTAGTTTTCTTGTTGAGCTCAACTATGTGAATTATTATAACAATGGTTGTGAATCGAGGAAACTTTAGTAAGTGTTTTGGTATTGTTTGGAAATATTATGTTTGGTAAGCATTACTTTTAACCTATGAACTTACTAAGCTTCAATAAGCTTACTTGTGTGTTTTAATATTTTTATGTAGATTGACTTGAAGTGGGGGTAGATCGGATCAACACAACAAAGCACACTATCAGATCAATTCCGGTAGCTTTTGTTTTATGTTTGAAGATTTATATGGCATGTATAGAGTTTAAATGAAATGAAGTAAAGATGTTATAAACTAGTTAACAACATTTTGTACTAAAATAGTTTTTGGTTAGTAGAGAGTCTGAGTTTGAAAATTCACCATAAATCATAAAAATATAATTATAGGTTGAATAAAATATGAAATTAAATCTTATTGAATCTAGTTTCACATAGAAGAAACGGTGTAAGCAAAAGGCTTTCATATCGGAGATATTTGAATTTTTTGAGACAAGTTCAGAGTGATTTTGAACTCCCTGTTCTGATTTGTAAAAATCATTAAAATTATAAAAATTAATTAGAGTCATACTATATATGTATGGATTCCTTATTGAGTCTATTTTAATATAAATAAACGTCTTGGTTATTTGAATTCTGTACATGGAGAAATTTGGTTCGTAGTAAACAGGGGTCGAGCATGAACCCTGAAACGGATACTTCAACTAATAAACTGTACTAATTGGCCCAACCAAAATTCTAGAAAAAATTAGTAAGTAGATATATGAGGCTAGATTTGGGGAAAATTTACGTATTTAGATTTTGAGTTTTGTAACTTGAGATATGATTTTTTTGCATCTGAAGCATTGGACAGCTTTCGAAAAGTGTGATATAAATTGTTTGAATTTGTTTTCCAAATAAGTTTAGTAATGCTTTTCGACTCGGCTCTCGGGTAAAGGGGCATTACATTTATTTATCGAGCTTTGGTTTAGTCGATTCTGAACAATTTGATGTTAAAATGTTTAAAAATACATGCCATATAAATCTGATAGTGTGATGGAATGATCCGTCTAATTACTAATTTTGTTATAGATTGTAAAGATGTCCGATAGACCCGATGGTGCTAGTCAAGAAGAGGAAGTTAATAGTAGAATATAGACTTCGGCGGGGAACAAGTGGCAATGTCCCTATTTCTTTGATGAGAGAGGAAGAACTTAAAAATATGATTTGGATTAATGAATCGGTGGTATCATGAAACAATACAAGGAAGAAGTCGCACAACAACCTCCTCCTCCCCTCTGTACCACCATTTAAACCCGTTGTCCTTCTTTAATAGATGAATCTAGCAAAAGAACACCAATTGAAAAACTCGAAAGTTTGGGTGAAGAATTTGAGGGAGATCGGACGATGATCCGGTTAAAGTAGGTATTTTAAAGGGTTTGGAGAGGTTTTAAAGATGATGTGTTCTCCGGAGGACTATTTGGGATGTCGTTTGCTATTGAAAGAAGAAGCGATAATTGGTGGGAAACCATTGAGGCAGGTACTGCGAAAACTTACAGGAATTCTTCCAAACAATTTAAGAAGAAGTATGTGGGAAAGAGATATTTAGATAAGAAGAAAATTTCTTGATCTTACAAGGGAATAAAACAGGGCGAATATGAAAGAGAATTTGTATCTCGAGATATTGGATGTTGTCCGATAGAGGAAGAAATGTGCATTAGATTTGAAGAAGGGTTAATGATGAAATCGAATGATGATTGGAGGTCGAGATTGAATTTGTGATTCTCGATCGATCTCAAAAGATGGAAGAAGTGTATAACGAAAGATGCAAAGAGAAAGAAGAGGTAAAGAGGTATACAAAAGGTTTCTAGACCAACCGACTTTTTTAAAAAGTTCAAATGATTCGTCGACTGTTATAATCCGGGCGATCGAATAAAAGTAAAACGACTCAACAAGATGTCGAGTAACTAAGAAACCAGACTAGTGCTAGTAGTGTGCAAAATATTCCGAGACTTAGATGTAAAAATTGTGGTAGATTTCATATTGGTGAGTCGGGAAGAGAACTTGCTATAAATTGGTGGCCGTCATTTTATTCGGATTGTCCTCAATTATTAAAAGAAGATAGAGAACAAGGGGAGAAGCAAGCAAATACTCCTCGAAGGTAAACGTTTGGGTCAAAGTAGTCCTTTGGGATTTCATTGGGCGAGAACCCAACGTCGGAGACAAGAGTACGAAATATGCTATCCGGGCAGGAAAAGCTTCCCGATGTGATAGTGGTAATTTCTATCTTTTGATGATTCTATATGCTTTAATTGATCCTGGATCTAAATTCATATATTTGCCCGCATTAGTGTAAAAGAAAATTTTTGAGTCCAGACCTTGAATTGCAAGTCACTAATCCACTAGGGCAAAGTGTGTTGGTTAATTTAATATGTCGAATTGTCCACCGAAAATACAAGGTGGAATTCTCTCGATTTAATGTTGTTACCTTTCCGAGAATTTGATGTTATTCTTAGAATGGATTGGTTGATTGAACACGATGCCATAGTGAATTGTGAGAAAACGGATTGATTTAAAATGTCGAGGGAAATAGTTTTTGAGTTTGGGGATAAAAGAATGATGTCAATTATTTCACCTTTTCAATTTCGAAAATTGATTCGGAAGGTAATGAAGCATTTTTAGCTTATATTCTTGATACTCGGGTTCAATTGAAGATGGAACAATTGTCATCGTTAATGAGTTTTATGTGTTTCCCGAAATTACCCGGTTTACCCCGATCGTGAGGTTGAATTCACAATTGATGTAATTTGCTCAATATCAATAACACCGTATAGAATGGCACCAAGTTAAAAGAGTTGAAGACACTTGCAAGAGTTATTGGATAAAGGGTTCATCGACCAGTACATCACCTTGGGGCTTTTGCTTATTTGTGAAAAGAAAGATGGTTCGTTGTGATTGTGTATTGATTACGAAAGTTGAATAAGGTAACAATTAAAATAAATATCCATTACCTCGATCGATGATTTGTTTGATCAACTAAATTTTGCAGTGTTCTCAAAATAGACCTTAGATCCGGGTATTATCAGGGTTAAAGGTGATGTGCCAAAGACTACTTTTCGAACTTTATGGTCACTAATTTTTGGTAATGCCTTTTGGTTTAACGAATGCCCTCTGCATTTATGGATTTAATGAATCAATTTTCAGTTTATTTGGATAGATTTGTGGTGGTATTTATTGATGACATATTGGTCTATTCAAAGGAATCCAACATCGACTTGAGAATTGTACTAGACGTTGAGAAAAACGGTTATATGAAATTTAGTAAATGTGAGTTTTGGTTTGATTTTTGGGTCATATTATATCAAAGGAATTCGTGGGATCCAAGTAAAGTTTCAGGGGTGAATTGGAAAACAAAGAATGTAACAAGCAAGTTTTCTAGGATTAGCAGGATACTATCGCCGTTTTGTAAAGAATTTTTCCATGATTGCTTCACCAATAACTCGTTTATTACGAAGAATGTTGAGTTTATGGGTTGATGAATGTCCGGAGCTTTGATCGTTAAAGAAAATGTTAGAAGCTCCTCTTAACTCAACAATCAATACCGATGTTGTGTCGGATGCATCTTTTGGTTTGGGTTGTTTTAATGCCGGGAAAGGTGGTGGCTTATGCTTCACGGCAATTAAAACCACATGAAAAAATTACCCTACACATGATCTTGAGTTAGGCAATTGTTTTTGCCTTAAAATTTGGAGACACTATTTATATGGTGAGAAGTGTTATATGTATACGGATCACAAAAGTTTGAAATACTTAATGACTCGAAGGAACGAACTTAAGCGAGACGGGTTAGAGTTTGAAAGACTATGATTTGGTTATTGACTATCATCCGGGAAACTAATGTAGTTGCTAATGCACGAGTAAAGTCATCCTTGTTTGCACTTGCAATGAATGCTCATTTGGCTCTTAATGAAGAAGGTGTTGTATTAGTAGAATTGAAGGTAAAACCAATGTTTCTTCAACAAATTCGAATAGAATGAAGATCCAAAATTGGTCTTAAAGCAAATGGTTCGGATAATTTAGATTCGAGTTCAAATTGATGATGAAGGTATATTGCGCTATCATAAAGGATTTGTGTTCCCAATAATTCTAATTTAAAGAATGATATTCTTTCAAGCACATAATAGTATGTATTCTATTCATCCGGGTAGTACAAAAATGTATGGTGATCTAAAAAGACATATTGGTGGCGTATGAAAAGAAATTTAAATTTATTGCAAAATGTTTGATTTGCCGCAAGTTAAGCAGCATCAAGTGCCAACGGGTTTATTACAACCCATTATGATTCGAATGGAAGTGGGAGCATATTTCAATGGATTTTGTGTCGGTTGCCTGGACTCGAGAAAGAAAGATTCGATATGGGTGATTGTTGATAGATTGACAAAGTCAAATTTATTCTGAAAGATTTTTCACTTAATAAGTTAGCGAATTGTATGTGTCGAGATTGTGAGACTACATGGAGTTCAATATCTATCATTTCGATGGATCCGAGGTTTACTTCAAGATTTTGGAATAAATTGCAAAAGCCTTACACATTGAATTTTAGACATTTCATCCTTAACAGATGGACGTAGGCGAGTGATTCAAATTTTAGAAGATATGTTAAGATGTTGTATACCGAGTTTGGTACATTGGGAAAGGTATTTCGATGAGTTTGCTTACAACAATAGCTATCACTAGTATAAAAATGACACCATTTGAGGCTCTTTATGGTAGAAAATGCAAGACTCCATTGTGTTGGTAATTGAGTGAATCAAAAATAGTTGGGGTTGATTTGATTGAGAAACCGAAAAGGGAATTGAGATAGTCTAAAAGCCTTGATCGCGGTCATATCGGATTTAAAACGAAGAGACATAGAATTGCAGGGTGATCGAGTATTTTAAAAGTTTCACCATGGAAAAGGGTGTTACGATTTGGTAAAAGGGAAAATTAAGTCCAGAATTATAGGGATTGAAAGTGGGGGTTTTCGTTTACCTTTGGCTTTATCCAATTGGGTTCATTGTTTTAGGTTATGTGGGATTCGAATCCCCGAATTTTCCCAACCGAAATTGATTCAACCGGTAGATTTTCGGAAAAAAGGATTTTGGCCGGAAAAGGAATTGGAAAAAAAGGACCATTGGTTAAAGAAGGCACACAGGAGGAGGAGGCAAGGGAAACAGAATCAAAATAAACCAAATTTATTTTAAAAAATTTGGGAAAATTTTGGGGGTAAAATAATTTTCATTTCGAAATTGGGATTTGAACATAAATTAAAATAAGATTAAAAGTAAATTTAAATTTTGAGTTAATAAGAATTTAAAGAATTTTAAAGGTAAAAGTAAAAAAAATTTATTAGGTCAAGTAAAAAGAGGTATAATAAATTGAAAATGAGTATAAAATTTTTTAAAATTTTATGGATGCTTATTAATTAAAGTTTTGAAAATTTTAATTTGTTAATTAATTAAAAGGTTAAATTAAAAAGAAAAATTTTTAAAGGAGAAATAGCAAATTTTAAAAGTGGATTTGAGAATTAGCCCAAAAATGGCGGCTTTGGGATGAAAAAGAAAAAAAATGTGAAAAGGGAAAATTGGAAATTAAAATTTAGAAAAATGAGTTTGAAAAACTGTTTTTCATATTTTTACCAAAAGTGAAGGTCTTAAAACTTTTTTTTATATTTTTTAATTTGATTAATTTTTCTTTTTTGATAATTTTTTGTTTTTATGTTTTAAATTAGGTCCCTTGAGAATTAATTTTTGATTTTATTGAAATTAAGTTATATATAAGGGTTTTATAGAATTTTAGAAATTTAAGCTAATTTAAAAGGTGGTTTTATTAAGGTTTTGTGGAAATAATTTAATTTTGAAAAAGTTTAATTGAATTTGTTAAATTAGAAATAAAAGGTTTTGAGTATTTATAAGATAAAATAAAGGTTAATTGGAAAAGTTCAATTTGGGGAATTGAAGGGATAAATTGTGAAAAGAAATTTGGGGTAAAAATGCAATTTGAAATTTAAAATAAATTTGGAATAAAAGAAACAAAAAAGAAAGTGAAATATTTTAATTTAATCAAAACAAAAAGCGGGAAAGAAAAAGTTGGAATAGTTAAATTTTAATATTTTAAAATTAGGTAATTATATTTGAATTTGTGTTTTTTGTGAAGATTGGTTTATAAGGATTATAATTTGGGGGGTTGGTGTTTTGTTTGGAATAAATGTGGAAAGCAAATTGGGCAGGTTGAAAGTAGATGTCCCTTATGAATTTAAAAGAATGGTTTTCCATAAATGTGAAATGTAGGTATGGTATATCCAACTATTGGAAAGAGGTAGGTATTTCCATTAAATTGGAAATGAGGATGGTATTTAAATCATGAGAAAAATGAGGTTGGATTTCTCCAATTGAGAAATTATAGGTTTTCAATGAAAAAATAGAGGTAATTGGAGAGAAAGTTTTTTTAAGCTTTCCTAATTTGATTATAAAAAAAAGGGGATCCAAAGGAAAATTAGTAGTTTTTTTTGTTTGGAATATGTGAATTATTTAACTTTTGAACCAAAACTTTATAAGGTTTTTGGTTTGTTTAAATTTATGTTTGGTAAGTTATTTTAACCATAACACAAGCCAATAAGTTATTTGGGTGTTTTTTTTATGTGGGATTAATGAATGGGTAGATATAAAAAAAAGAATATAACAATTTAAACTTTTGTTTTATGTTTGGTTTATAGGCAGTATGAGTTTAAATAAATAATAAAATTTATAAATAGTTAAAAATTTTGATAAAATTTTTTGGTTAGTCAATTAGGAAAATTACCAAAACTAAAAATAAAATATTGAATTAGAAATTAAATTTTTGTTTTTCTGGAAATGTAAAAAACTTTAATAAAATTTAATTTTGGAGCAATAATATTTTGAATCCCTATTCTATTTTAAAAAATTAAAAATTTTTAAAAATTAATTGGTCATTAAAATTTGGTTCCTTATTGACTTTTTAATAGAAAAAACCCGGATTTAACTTAATGGAAAATTTGGCAAAATTTAGAAAAGGAAAAAAGGGAGATTTAAAAAAATGATAATTCCCAACCAAAATTCTGAAAAAATTGTAAAGATTAGAGGTAGATTTGGGAAAAATTTACATTTAGTTTCGGTTTTTAACCAATATTTTTTCACGTGAGTTGGACACCGGAAATGATAAAAGTTTAATTTGTTTAAGTCCAAATAAGATAATTGTCACTGGAGGTTGGGAAAGGGGTTAAGCTCCATGGGAAACCTTAGATTTGGACAAACGTTGTGTTTTTGGACCGAAAATTTAAAAAGTTGGACCAAAGCTATCGATAGGTTTCCACCAATTGAGAAAATATTTTTTTTTATTTTGGGTTGTTGGATCCTTAATTAATTTCCCGAAGAAATTCCAACCAATTATTAAAGGAAAAGATTAAATTTTATAAGTCAAAAATGAAATAAAAGTTTATTTGAAATTTTGGAAAAATGGGGTAAAAGAAATGGGAATAAGCATGAAAAAAACCCCAAGTTTTGGAAGTTTTGAAGAAAATTTGGGGGAAGTTTAAATAATTACCAATAAAATTTTGTCCACTCCAAATAAAATAAATTTTTTTAAAATTTTTAGGTTTATGAATTGAATCAAATTTTTAAGATTTTAAGTTTTGGGCTAACGGTTTAATTTAAAAGGGATAAATTAATAAGTTGAAAATTTCATTTGAATTTTGTATAAATTGTTTTGGAATAAATAGGAGGTTTAAATAAAATTTGACCAATTTTAATTAGGCAAAAAGGAATAAGGAATTTTGGAAATTTATAGTAAGGGTATTTTGGTATTTGTTTTAAAATAAAAAAAAAATTAAAAGCCAATTTTGTACCTTAATTAGGGTTTTTAAGTTAATCCAAGTAAGGAAAGGTTTTTAAATTTTTAGTTTAATTAATGAAAATTAGTTAGAATAATTTAATAAGGTTATATTTAAAAATAAAGGTGAAATTTTGATTTTGAGTTTTATGAAAATAGAAAAATTTGTTGACAATTGAACTGATTTTGAAAGGTAAAAGGGTTTTTAAAAAACCTAATGTAAATAAGTTAAGGTGGAAATTTATGTTGCCATAAAAGAAAAGTATGCTGTTGTAAAAATAAAATAAGGAATAAAGTTTAACCACCTGGGGAAAAAATGTAAATATAAAAGTTTAGGGGAAAAGTAATTTTGAAAATTTGATTAAGGATTAATTTGATAAGTGAATTTAACTAAATGGTTTTTAGATCGAAAACGTGAATGATCAATCGAGGAAAAGAAAAGATTGTGGATAAATTCAAAATCTTTGATTTTGGACCAAGGTGTTATTAAATAATCGCTAATGGTTTTTTAATTATTGTGTTAATTATTGTTATGTGAATTTTTTATGAAATTATCTTTGTGGTTAACTAATTTAAATTTGGAATATTGTTAAAAAATTGTTAAGTATTGATTTGGATTTTGGGAAACCAAGGTAAGTTTAAAAACCCGTTTGAATTGGAATAATTAGGTAAAGTGAATTATAGAATGGTTGGTAATGTTGAGTTAGTGATTGTAGATGTTAGGTCCAATTTTGATTGATAGCATTATGGGTTTACCTTTTATCCATTGTTTTGGCGGGTTTGAGTTGGAATAGTGGCCTTATGGAATTTTGGTACCAATTATATTCATTTTCAATTTACCAATGGGGAAATTAATGTAAAGGGGGATTGGTAAGGATGTGAAATGGATATTTTGGAAATTGTATTTAATGGGTTGAGTAGAAATATAAGGTAATGTGATAAAATATTAAAAGTGAATTGTTTTAGGATGCAGCAAAGGGGTTTGATTTACTTAATTTCATAGAATTTAAATTTTTTCCCTCCCTTTTACTATTTAGTTTTAAAATACGGAAGGAAAAATTTAAGACTTTTGGAAATTTGTAAAAAGTATGGCATTTAAAAATTCCATTTTTGGAAATACTTATTAAGGTATAATGGTTGAAAATCTTAAATTAAATTTGAAAATGGTTTTTAGAATTTTATGTTAAGGAAAATTAAAGAATTGGTGAAAAAATCAAAAAAGGATGAAAGATAAACAAAAACTGCACAAATGCCAAAAATTTAAAAAATATAGAAAGAATTTGGTTTGATCAAAAATTAAGTTTTATTCAGTTTCTAAACAAATGAAACGGTAAAGGAAATTTAGTTAAAGCTTTGAATTTAGGAAACATATCATTTCTAAATTGTTAAATTTAGAAACACCTAAATTATGTAAATTTGGGGTGTTTTTAACCTCAGTCCATTGGTCAATGCAAATTTCATTCTATAATTTTTTAAAGGGAAAGTTTCTATCAATCAACTCGGCCAAACAGGGGAAAAAAATAAATGCCTAATTCCTAACCAAAAATTCAAAAAATTGTAGAAGGTAATAGCTAGTTCAAAAAAACGGTCTTAATTTGGTTTGTAATGAATAGATTTTTTGGATTAAATATTAAAAGTTGTTGCTAATCCAAAGTTCAAAATGAAATTTAGTAAATTCTAGGGAGGTTCCCTTTTTCACCTCTGCAAAATGGAAAGAAGAAATTTGAATTAATTTTTCTTATTGAAGGTTTCTTAATTTTTTTCATTTTTGACCCCAAACTTAAAAAAGGGGGATGGGTGGATTTTTTCAAAAAAATTTAAATTTTCAATGAAAAAATTTCCCTTTGGTTCCTTAAAAGGCAGGCAAAATTTTTAATTTAAAAACAAATTGGAAAATTTCAAATAATTTCAATTTTTGCTTTTTCCTCTGTAAAACAAATGAAAATTTATTTGCAATTTTTTTTTATTGAAGGTTTTCCAATTTCATTTTCATTTCGACCCCTTGGGGGGAAAAGGGTGGAAAATGGAAATTTTCAATTAAAGTTTTTGATTTTTTAAGAAAGGGATCGGGAAAAGGTTGCTTAAAAGGGTTTAGGTCATTAAGTTTTTTCAATTTGTTTCAAGTTAAAATCTTCAAATAATTTAATTGTTTGCTTTTTCCTTGCAAAATGGCCAAATCCAAAATTCTAATGTAAAATTTTTATTAACTCCTAATTTCTTTTCCTTCTTAAAATTGTTTGTTTATAAAAAAATGTTAGAAAAGGTGAGTTTTGATTTTTTTTATTTTATTAATGTGAGGGCTAATTCATTTTTCTGTTCATTTCTTAGAAATTGGAATTTGGTCCTTAACATGCTATTTAAATTTTTTTGTTCCTTGTTTTAGCTTTTCTTTGATCTAGGATTTAATTTTTTACAACGCTTTGACTTGAGGGTTTTCCAATAATCCCCTAATGTTATTTAGTTTGGGCCCTTTTTTCCTTGCCATACAACACCTTTGCCTAAATGAAAAGTTGGGATTAAAGGATTGTTTCCTTTGCTTTATTTTATTTTTTGTTTTAATTAATTTTTATGGAGTTGGTTGATTTTTTTTATTTATTAATTGAAATAGAAATTACTTGTTCCGGTTAATTTTTTTTAAATTAAATTGTTTTTTTTTTTTAAAAAGGTTATTTATGAATTTATTTGTTGTTTTATTTTGGGTTAAAATTTTTTTTTATTGTATTATTCCATTTTTTAAATTTTTTATTATAAAAAATTGCCCATTTTAAAAGTTTAGCCAATCAACCTTGTTTCAATATCCCTTTGGACATGATTCAAAAATGGGAGTATAAAAATTGAATTTAAAAATAAATTGATATTCAAATTTTAATTTTTTATTTTTTATACTTTAACATTTTTTATAAAGGGAAAATTTTTAAATTAAAAATGAATTTGTTATTGTAAGGGGTTATATTATTTTTATTTTAATATGATAGTTTGACATCCCAAAAAATTAATTTTTAAAAGGTTTATTTTTTTTATTTAAATTTATTTGATTTTAATTTGGTCAAAATTTTTTGTAATTTTAAAAATATTTTTAATTTAATTATTTAAGCTTTGTTTTAAATATTAATTTGTTAAGTTAATAATTAAATTTATAAACCCTGAGTATTTTTTATTAAATTAAATTAAAATAAATTAAATTGTTAAATTTTATATTTATTTTTAAAATTTTTGTAAAAAATTTAATTAAGAAAATCAAATATTTAAAAATTAAAAATAATGAATTTGGTTTTGAATAATTAATAGGTTATAATATTTATTTTGTTAAATCGATAATGGTCAAAAAAGAAAATAAAATTATTTTAAGGTTTTGTTTTATTTGACTTTAGGGACCTTTAGTCCAAGAAAATTTTTCATTAATTTTAAATAATAAAAATTTTTATTTAAAATGATTTTTAAATTAATATTGTAAAAAAAAAATTAAATTTTAATTAAAATTTTTGGAAGGAATTTTTATTTTATTTTTAAAAAAAGAAACTTTTTTTTAAAAAGGCATTTTTAATTTTAAAAATTGGGGTAATTTAGGATGAAATTTCATTAAAATCGAATTAATTGGTCAAAACGTTAAAGGTTAAATTTACCAATTTAATTCAACGGGGATTTTATTTTTTGGAATTTTTGTTATACAATTTGGTTAAAATTTAATTAACCAAACTTAATAAAAGGGTTTTTAAATTAACTTTAAGACTTGTATATTTCAAGCATAAAATTTCAAATTTGATTAACTTCAAGATAAAACAAAACGGAATTTAAAGAGTTTAAGTTTTATCTTTTTTAAAAAAACAAAATTTTGAATTTAAAAAAATTCCAAAATTTTCAACCCGAAAAAACTCCAAAACATCCCTAAAGCGGGAAATTTTGGGAGGAATATACAGAAACCAATCGCTTCCAAGTGACAACTTGAAAGGAAATTTACCCAAGGATTAACCGGATCAAAAAGTTGGGGGAGGCTAAATTTGATTCCTCCGTTGGGAAAAAGCGTTGGTTAATAACCAAAAAAAAAAAGATTCCATCCAACTTTAAGATTTGGGAACATTGGGTTGGGTTGACCCAATAACCGGAATAGTAACCGTAGGCTAAGAATGAAAAAGAAGGAAGCCGGGAAAAGTTTCCCGGGATTATCACTTCCCAAAAGCAAATTTAAAACTTTAAAAAAATGAATTTTTAATTTCGACAAATCCCTTTGGGGGTTTGGGATTGTTGGAAGAATTTCAAAGGAAAGAAAAAGAAAAGAAAAAAGAAAAGAGGAATGAAGAAAAAGAAAAAGGGGAAAAAAATGGATTCGAACCCGACTCAAAGGTGAAGTCTTGGAGCCCAAAATGGGGCCTGTTAAGAACCATAAAATTAAAGATCCCATGGGCCCAAAGGCCAAGCGCCAAATTTAAAAAGCCCATTAATAAAATGAAAGTCCCTATAATTTGGGACCCAATAAAAGAAAGAGGAGGAAGGGAAAGGGAAAAGGGGTTTTCCCCTGGATTCTTAGGGCCCGGGCACTTCAAAAATGAGGTTAAGGGACGATCAATTTTTCCTGGTTTTTTGGATTAAGATTTTCTTGTTGCTTTGGGGAAAAAGGAAAAAGGTAAGGAAGAAAAAATAAGGAAAAAAAAAGAAGGTTCTATTATTTTCATCGGGAAAACTAAAAAAAAGGGTGAAAAGGAGAATTTATTAAAAATTTGTTTTTTTTTCAAGAAAAAATTGAAAACAATTTTAAAGAATTTCAATTGTTTGTTTTGGTCCTTTCAAAACAAATAAAATTCAATGAATTAATTTTTCTTTTGGGTTTCTCCTAATTTATTTTAACCCCCCAAATTAGGAAAAAAAAATGGGAAAAGGTTTTTCTAATTTAAATAAATTTTTAAAATGTCTAACCAAAAAATTGTTAAAAGGGGGTCTTTTAAATTTCTTAATTTGTTTAAGAAACAAATTGGAAAATCAATTCGAAATGTTTCAATTGTTTTTTTGGCCTTGTCAAAATGGCAAATCCAAGAATTTATTATCTTTAATTTTTCTTTTGAAGGTTTTTAATTTATTTTATTTTTCCCCAAACTTGGAAAGGAAGGGTAAAATTCCATTTTATTTAAAAATGGTTGTTTTCGTTTGAGGTTCTAAACCAAAATTTTAAAAAATTAAATCGCCCTTTTTTGTTTAAGAAAAATTGGTAATTAAAATAATTTAATTGTTTGTTTTGGTTTGTAAAATTCAAATGAAGAACTTTAGAATTAATTTTTTTTGGGTTTTCCAATTTCTTTTAATTTTGAAAATTGTTTGTTTCTAAAAAACATGTTGAAAATCATTTTGGTTTTTTTATTTTTGTAAGTATACCCTATTGCTATCATTTTAATGGGTTAATTTTTAGTAATTTTAGCATTATGGTCCAAGTTAAACCCACTTAAACTTTTTGTCCCTTTTTTGTTAATGCTTTTAAACTTTGAGGTACTGGAAGTGAATTTATTTCACAACTTGTTTAATTATTCTTAATTCCTCCTAATATTTTTATGGGCTGGTTTTTTTTTGGGGATAAACCTTCTGCCAAAAGGGTAAATTGGGATTAAATTTTCGTGCCCCTTTCCTCTTCAATTTTATTTTTTTTTGGTTATATATAATTTTATTTATTGATTGATTTTATTTTTTTACCAATTAAAGTAAAATGTCATTTGTTTCCAATTTTTTTTGGAATTAAATTTTTTTTTTTCTTTTAAAATCTTATTTACTAATTTTTTTGTTTTTCTTTTGGGAAAGTCTTATTTTTCCATTGACCCATTTTTATTTTTTAAATTTTTAGTTATCAAAAATTAACATTTTAAAATTTTATGAACCAATTTTATAAGGTATCCCTTTTTAATATTCAAACATCATGGGATTTGAAAATTGTAGTTTAAAATCACAATTGTATTTAAATTTTGACATTCAATTTTTTATATTTTAAATTTTCTATAAAGGCCCAGGGTTTTCAAATTATGAAAAGAAATCTATTGTAAGGGGTAAATATTATTTTTATTTAAATATAGATGTTTTAATCTTAAAAATATTAATTTTTAAAAGGGTTAATTTTAATTTTTTTAAATTTATTTTATTTAATTTTAAAATTTATTATTTTTTTGTAAAAAATTTTTTAATTTGTATTTTTAATTTTTTTGTCCCATTTAAATTTAATTTAGTTAATTCAATAATGTCAAAATTATAAGGCCAATGATGTAGATTTATTCAAATTGAAATTAAAATAAATTAAATTTTAAATTTTTATTAACTATTTTTAAAATTTTAAATTAAAAAATATTAATTGAAATTAAAATATTATTAAATTTCCAACATAATTTGGTTTTGAATAATTAGATACATAATTATTAAATTTGTTAAACATGTAATACCTAACAAAAAAAACAAAAATTTTAAGGTATTTGTTTTATTTGACATACCAATATCAAAACAACAGGAATTTTAAAAATTTAAAATTTTAAAATTTAAGAATGATTTTTAAATAATAACATTTAAAAGTAATAAAAATTAAAGTTAATTAAAACCCAAGGAATTTTTAATTTTTAAAATTTGAAATTTTTTTGTTTTAAAATTGCATTTTTTTTTTAAAAATTGGTGGCTAATTTAGGGTGTTAAACAGTTAAAATCAATTAAGGCAAAAGCAATTATCAACGTCGGGAAATTTAACAATCAGTTGATTAAAAATTTTGGATGAAATTTGGTTAAAATTGAAAAAAACAATAAAAGTTTTTGGAATTATTTTACTTTCAAATTTATTTTCGAAAAAATTTGTTAAGAAAATTCAAATAAAAAAATTTGGTTAATTTAAATTATTTGTTTGACTGTTTTATATTTTTAAAAAAAAAAAATTTTGAATTGTTTAAAAGAAAACCAAAAATTTCAACCAAACAAAAGAAAAAACTAAAAAATCCCAAATAGAAATTTGCGGAGGAAGATAGGAAATCCTTTCGAATTCCAAGGACAAAAAGGAACCCCAAGGACTTAACCATTTGGACCCAGAAAAACGGGGGTCAAATTTCCACCTCCATTGAAAGAAAGCTTGTTGGTTAAATAAGAACCGATAAAAAAAGAACCCAAAAGCCAGGTCATTCCAAAGCGTCAAATGAAACCGACCAAAGTTGAAAAAATACCCAATGCGTGTGGGTGGGCAAGGAAAACCCCGCCGCGATAGGAAAGGGGAATTAAAAAAGAAATGAAAAGAGGAAGAAAAATGAATCTCTTTTCCATTTCGGATAAACTCACCACAGGGTTGGCTTAGAGAAGCATTAAAGGCGGCAAATGAAAAAACAAGAACCAACGATTAATTTAATGTTTCGTTACCAAATGGAAATCAAAATAAATTGGGAACCCCTGGAGTTCTTTATCCACCGACAAATAATTTTCAACCAAGAATTAAAGTTAGGCCAAATCAAGGGTAGAAATAACGAAGTCCCTTCCGAAAAGGTGGCTCCCTGAGAATTTAGGAAAAAGGAAAAGGCCAAACCAAATTGGATCGGTTTTTATGGGAGCCCAATTAAAAGATAGGAAAATTAGAACAATCTTTTTTTGGGGGGTTGTTAGGGGGCCAAATTTTTTCCCATTTTAATGGGGAAAAGAAGGGAAATGGAAGGAAGGGGAAAATAAAAGGGAGGAAAAGAAATGGAAAAATCCAAAGATTTTATAAATTGAAAAAGGTGGTGTTAAAAGGGCAGGTATTAAAATTTCTTTGTTCAAGCAAATTAAAATTTCGAAATAATTTAATTTTTCTTTTGGTTCATCAAAATGGCTGCCAAGAACTAATGTAAAATTTTTCTTATTAAGGTTTCTCAATTTCTTTTAACTTTTACCCCAAATTCTTTGTTTTAAAAAAAAGTTAAGAAAAGGTGGTTTTCATTTTTTTATTTCTAATAAGCTATAGGTATTGGTTCATTGAATGGGTTAATTTGTTAATAATTTTTCATTATATCCAATTAATATTATAAATTTTTTTCCATTCGGTTGTTTTGATCTTTTAAGCATATAATTAATGATTTTCTGTAACAAATCCTACTTTACAAATGAATCAGGTGAAGTTATTCAATTTCCCTATTTATTATTTTTTGTTCCAATTAACGATCTAGCCTTTAAAATCATACTTACAACTCAAACCAACGAAATTTTTCCCAAAACTGTCAAATCATAGGGGAATTTTTGGAATTTTGGTTGGGCAATTGTAAGTTTACATTAAATTTCCCCTTTTAAGGTTACTAATGTCCTCTGACCACTTTAAAATTCCCAAAGGGTTTGCCTAGCCGTTTGCTTAATGAAACGATCGAAAAAATCGAATTAAAGGAACCTTAATTATTGAAACAACGGTGAATTTTTAAGTCAAATAATCCAAATTTCCGACAAGAATTTAATTACTCCAACATACGCCTATGTAGTTTCTTTTTCCCTAGGAAATAACTCATCAAGCTTCATTACATTTTATTCTTATTTAATTATTTTCCATTTTTATATTTTTTTACAATCCCAAAACTAAACAAACTTCCATTTTGATTTTCCTTATCTAACTAATAATTATCATACATATTCAAAATTTACCAGCTCCATCCAAATTAACATCACCAATTCCCCTACTAATATTACCTCTGTTTAAACCGAAAATAATCACCTAATATCATAAAATATACCTAACCAATTCAAAAAAAATTACCAAACTTTTCCAAAATATAAACCTAACCAAATTTGCCATTTTATGGTAAAGTTTAATACCAAATTTCAAAAAACATAATCCAAAAAAAGTTCTCCAGAAATAAAAAAATCCAAAAGGCTAGGCCGTTGAATTTTATTTCCCGGGAAAAAGTCGAGCCAAAAATAAAATAGGTAAAGAAAACCGGAGTTTAACCAGGAAAGATTCATAATTTAAAAAATTTTCACAAGAAAAAAGAAATAAGTCTATTAGAAATGCCATTTTTTGATTGATTAATTCAAAGTTTTGAATTTATGACAAAGAGAATTTTTTTTTATTGAGTTGTATAAGGATTAAAATATTTCATGGGTCCGAGGTTTTTAAGTTTTAATAAAGAAAGTTAAAAGGAATTTTTAAATTTCATTTAAAGTGGGGGGGTTTTTTTGGAAATTTTTAAATTTTGGAAATTTTATTTGGAAAAATTTAAATTGGGAAAATTTACCCTTTTAGCCGGGGGTTTTTCCTTTTGGGGGCCAAAATTTGGGTTAAATTTAAAAAAAAAAAGAAAAAAATCATGGGTTTAATTAT